>NC_088981.1:44044175-44344175 GCF_963932015.1 Anas acuta | reverse complement strand
TAAGCTATGAGGAACTGAAAGAGGTGTGGTACCTCAGCCAGTTCTTCCTTGATGGATGCACTGTGCAACTGTCCTTATACGCGTGGGGACTATGGGGAAGTAGAAACTATTGGGTCAGGCCTGTCTGTCCCTTTAGAAGAGCACGCTTTCCTGAGCTACTCTCTTTTGCTCCTGGGTTGGCCCATGGGGGCTTAGGAGGAGAGCAGGCTTGTCTATTTGTGGAGGGAGTCTCATCTCACTCAGTTGCTTTTAGGGAGAAGAAAAGGCCTTGAACCGGAGGCCACCACGTATAGATTCCCCCTCTATGAGAGACCTTAGAATTCCTTGGTGACATCACTGGATGCTGGCTTTGTAACCTAGCCATGGTGCCCAGTCTTTTGACTTCACCTTTGTGCTGTGTTCCTTTGGCCAGAACCCAATACTGGGAATGAAAAAGATTGCTGCCTTCTTTGAGTTCTCCCTGGATGAGGAAGATTTTCACAGAATTGCCAAGAAGACCAGTTTCCAAGCCATGAAGGAGAAATCCAAGGAAACCCATGGTAAATTTGGGGACATCCTCTTCCGTAAGGGTAAGTCTTTGCAAATGAAAAATCTGCCTTCTAAAGTTGTCTTCTGAGAGTCACTGAGCCATGAGCTTGCTAGGCTTGTTGTGAATGGCAGGTATGGGTGAGGTGTCTTCTGTAGCATCCTGTACAGAAAGCTTCTGCCATTGGTGAGATTTTGGGGCTGTTTGTGAGTAGCATACTGGAGTGCCTCAGCTATCCATGGTCCTCAGCCATTGCTTCCATGTTGCTCTCTTCCCCTGTGGCAACGCTGGTCAATTAGGCAAGTGAGGTGTAGAGGTGGAGGCTAACATTACGTAGGTTACATGTATACCAGCAATTATGCACTAAATCTGCTTGGGCTGTGTGGTTTGTCTTTATGGTTGTCTGCTGGTGTGGCCTTTGCCCAGGAGTTGTGCAATGAGGCTGATGGTTGATCTGGAGGGGAAGAACAATGGGTTGGTGTGACGTGGAGAAAGGCTGTTTCTGTCTTTGGAGTTGAATTTCAAGTAGGCTTTTTGACATTTCTGACTTTACGTGTCACTTCATACAAATTCTCTTTTGGAGGAGGTGTGCTAATGGGACAAGGGTCTCAGGAACATCATACTCAGTGCTGTGTTGGCCTCCTGGGCATCACATTATTATGTCCTCACCAGGAGATGAGAAATAGTCTCAACATGGTTTCTCTCAACAGGTGTGCCAATAGTGGTGATCACTTATAGACCTGGGGCCAGGGCCCGGGCTCTTGTAGCCCAGTTGCTCCCCAGTGCTCAGGAGTCTCTGATTTCTGACTGCTGTGGACATGGGCTTGCTTTAGCCCCTTCCCATTCCAACCCCTTGGAGGAAGAAGGATTTAACTGATCTCTCCACCACTCACTCCATTTCCCCATATAACTTGACTTTTCAGAAGGAAGCATTCACAAATGCATATTCCCTTGTGACAAAAACAGGTTCATCTCTTTTCAGTGTAAACTCTGCATGAAACCACCTTGGAAATGCCCTCTGGCGTGGGGGAGGTGTGAGGGAAGGCGTGCAGGCAGCACGCCTCTCTGTGGCCTCGCTCCAGACTTTATTTTCTTATCTTTGTGACCTTGCCTCTCCTAGGCAATTAGCCCTCTTAGGGGCATAAAACAGACGCTTCTTGCCTCAATGTGCAGTGAGTCTGCATCACTGTTGTGTTATTCTCTCTCAGGAATAGCCACCTTCAGTCCTTGTTGCTTCTTGTTGTACACAGGCATTGTTGGAAGCTGGAGAGACCTCTTCTCTAAAGCTCAGAATGAAGAAATGGACCGAAAATTTGAAGACTCCATAGGGAGAACAAAGCTGGCAGCAAAGATTAAATACAATGTGTACTGCAAGGCCTGAAAATGAGCAGAAGAGCAGCAACTTCTTCCCCAAAAATGATTCTCCAATAGTGGCCGGTCACCATGAGAAAAGAGGAAACCCTCAGAGATCGACCTGGCACCTCTAAACATTTGGACTGTAATTCTTGGGCTTGTGCTGTGCCTGGAGCCTGGCTGTTGCTTAATGCAAGCAAATAAAATGAGCGCATTTCTTCAGTGAGTGCCTGACATCCTTCCAGGAGAGAGATGGTGCATGGGCATCATAGCACCCATCTGGTGGTTTCGTTGTGGCTGCCTCACAGCCTGAGACTGTGAGGGAGGCTGATGCAGTGCTCAATGGTAAGGGAGAGGAGTCTCCACAGGGACCTTCCTCCCAGGACACAGTGGGCTTGACTTGCATTTGTGGTGTGGGTCTGAACCCACAAATGACTGTGTAGAGAGAGAGCACATGGTGCTAACTGGAAGGGTTGAGAGTTTATGAGTCTATGTTGAGTGTTGTGAACCTTTAGTTCACTGAGGCTGACTCTGTGTTAGGTTATGAATAGTCAACAGACTGAAGTTGTTTGATGTGGAGTTAGGAAGGAAGCAGATGCTGAAGGGAAGTTTTGAAAAGATGGGAGGGCTGCAACCCTGAATGGTAACTCGATATTTGCGTTCCTGGTACAGCAAAGTGATTACTTGGAAGAAACATATCCTCTGCTTTGAGGGTAGGAAGGCTCTGCAGGAGGATCTGGATAGGCTGCACCAATGGGCTGAGGTCAACTGCATGAAATTTAACAAGGTCAAGTGCCAGGTCCTCCACCTAGGGTGCAACAACCCCAAGCAGAGCTACAGGCTGGGAGAGGAGTGGTTGGAGAGCTGCCAGGCAGAGAAGGACCTGGGAGTGATGGTGGATAGTCGGCTGAATATGAGCCAGCAGTGTGCTCAGGTGGCCAAGAAGGCCAACGGCATCCTGGCTTGCATAAGAAACAGTGTGGCCAGCAGGGCTAAGGAGGTGATCGTCCCCCTGTACTCGGCTCTGGTGAGGCCGCACCTCGAGTACTGGTTCAGTTTTGGGCCCCTCGCTACAAGAAGGACATCGAGGTGCTTGAGCGGGTCCAGAGAAGGGCGACGAAGCTGGTGAGGGGCCTGGAGAACAAGTCCTACGAGGAGTGGCTAAGGGAGCTGGGCTTGTTCAGCCTGGAGAAAAGGAGGCTCAAGGGCGACCTTATTGCTCTGTATAAGTACCTTAAAGGAGGCTGTAGCGAGGTGGGGGTTGGTCTGTTCTCCCACGTGCCTGGTGACAGGACGAGGGGGAATGGGCTAAAGTTGCGCCAGGGGAGGTTTAGGTTGGATCTTAGGAAGAACTTCTTTACTGAAAGGGCTGTTAGGCATTGGAATGGGCTGCCCAGGGAAGTGGTGGAGTCACCATCCCTGGAAGTCTTTAAAAGAAGTTTAGATGTAGAGCTTAGGGATATGGTTTAGTGGGGACTGTTAGCGTTAGGTCAGAGGTGGGACTCGATCTTGAGGTCTCTTCCAACCTAGAAATTCTGTGATTCTGTGATTCTGTGACTCCATATTGTTCCTGGAGACATAAAGGAGGGCGTCTGGACACCCACACCGTGTCTCTCTGAGGCTACTGGACACTCAGAGTGTGATTTGGGATGTTCATGAACCTTTCTGCTGCCAGCAGGCCAAAAGAGGTGAACTTTCTCTTCTAGGCAGCACTGGGCAAACTGCACCTAGAGCACAGTGCCCAGTTCTGGGCCCCCCAGCATGAGAGAGACATGGAGAGACTGAAGGAGTCCAAGGCAGAGCCACCAAGATGCTGCAGGAGCACCTCTCCTGCCCGGAGAGGCTGTGAGAGCTGGGGCTGTTCAGCCTGGAGAAGAGGAAGCTCAGGAGGGATGACGTGGAGTTGCCCAAGCCCTCTGAGGAGGGCAGGCCCCCAGCCAGGCCTGTATCCGTTGAAACCGTTCCAACCCTTCCAGCCGAGGCTGGGGCCAAGACCCCTCTGCCGGGTGCAGCAGCCTGGGCAGGGTCACGCTGCCCTAGTGCCGGGGAGAGCCCCCAGGGACCCTCCGCAAGGGCCAGGCCTGGGCTTTCTACAGATCTGCCCCCAGCCCGGCAGCAGGTGGCGGGGTGAGGGCCTGGCCCATGGCACTGTGTGGGTGAGGAGTGTCCCTGTGGACATGTCAGCATCCACAGAGCTGTGATGGCTGCAAGAGCCCACAGCACCTACATGTAGGTCTGAGAAACCCTGAGGAGGAAGCCCTGGGAGAACAGCCCTGCGGAGGCCCGTGGCATTGGAGCCAAGCCTGAGAGCCGCTGCACACTAGGGAACTGCACAGGCCTGCCTGCAGGGATAGGAACGTCCCCAGCAGTGCATGGGGCTGAGCAGGGCTGTGGGGAGCAGCCGGTGACCATGCAGCCACAAAACCTCCTCATTTTGTACTCTCACCCATAAGCAAGGGCGCTGGAGCCAGCTGCCTTGATGGCACCTCTGCAGCCCAGTTGGAGGCAAGGAGAGTCCCAGGAGCCTTCACAGCCCCCCAGGGCCCTGGCAGGCAATGTCCAGCCTCCCAACACAGCGTGTTACCCCCAGCCACCAGATGGGCCTACCGTCTCCCTGCAGCATGGACCAGCCCCAGCTGCCAGGGGGCTGGTGTCCCACTGAGCACAGTGTGTCAGGGGAACGTTCAGAGCAGTGAAAAATGTCCCCGCGTCCTCAGCAATTTGTCCTGGGGCTTTCTCAGGCAGAAGGTGTTGCAAAGCTTCCAGCAAGTCTCCTTCTGCCCACACCAGGCCCCTCGCAGGCCCAGCACGGCCTGGAACTCTCTCAGGAGTTTGGGGGATATTGCATCTCCATCTGTCTCTCTGCACTGGTGCTGGAGGCAAATGACACTAGCATCGGCCATGGTCTCCTGGTCCTCCAGGAGTGTGCCCCACACCCCTTGAAGGGATATCTCACCAAGCAGAGGGGATTCAGAGTGACCTGGATGCAGAGAGATGGGAAGTGCCCTGAGCCCTCCAAGGCAGGCGGGAACCCTGCATCCCATAGGGTGTCTTGTCCTTTTGACAACCACGTGGAACCTCAGAGCTCTCCTGTCTGTATCTAGCCCTCAGTGTGGAGGAAGAGGACAGGAGCTTTCCAAGGCCTTAACTTTCTCCAGCCACTAAACCTTGAAGAGACAAACGCTGTTGTTGCTCAGGAAGGCACAGCAATGGGAAAACCGGGCAGGCTGGGTGAAAAAAAAAAAAATCACAGTCACGAGGGCTTTTTTTCAGTTTAAAAATTCTTTATTCAAACCACTGGGGTATGACTGTGTTGTTTTGAAGGGGGCAACCTGGACTTGGTTTACTTTTAAAGATCTGCCAGGAGTTATCTGAGAAGTCCCAGCAGATCTGAGTTCACGCTCGCTGGTGACTGGAAGAGGAAAAAAGGGGTCTGATGTTAGTTTGAGAGCAGAGCAAGTGTAAGAAATCAGTGGAAAACTCTGTAGTGTGACAGGAGAGTGCAAAGATCTGGAGAGACGTGAAGCCAACTAAAGGGAAACAACGGATGATAGGGACACACACAAAGCAAGAGTTTTCATGTTTGACCATCAGGCCTTTTTAAAGCCTGCGATGGAAATTCTGGAGCTTGCAGCCAACCAATAATCCCATCTCTGAAAGACTTGGCTGTTGAAAAATGGAAGGTAAAGCTGCTTACCTGTGCCCAATAAGTCTTCTCCTGTTTTCAAGGCATTTCTCAGAGCTGGTCTTGCAACTGAGGAGTTGCTTGGCAGGTGCTCTTGAGGCCTTTCAGCACTGACATCTGGCAGCAAATTATTAGCTCTGGGAAAACAACAGAAGCATGCATGAACTGCTGTGCATCCAGCATGCGGACTGGATCCAAAACAGGGATGTTGGATGGAATAGCAGTGAAGAGAGAAATACTGTATAGTTTAAGATTGAAACAAAAATGAACAAACAAACAAAATGTTTGTACTCACCTATTTACCTTATTTGTGAGGCATCTTCTAATGTCCTTCTGTGTCAAACACTTTTTGTCTGACCTGTCTATTTTTGCTTCTACACGTGCTAGTTGCAGCAGAGTCTCCCGCTGCAAGCTTTGTGTTCTCTCCACTTCTGATTTCAGAGCTGCGATTTGCTGTTCCTGATGCTTTCTAACAGCCATTTCTTGGATGTTGATTTGCTCTGATTTGGCTTGAGAGACTGCCGGCATCTGAAACATATAATGCAACTTCAAGAACCAGGAAGAGAACGGCATTGCCGCCCCGACATGTCCACGCCACACAGCCAGTTCCCATACCCAATGGAAAAAAGAGAGCCCCACTCAGTGAAGGAAGCATGCCTCCTCCCGACCAACAACAGTGTCGGAAACAACTAAATGTTTTTCCTTTATTTTACTTCAGAAGAAACAGTGTTCTTCCTCTTATTTTTAGGTGAAAGCTAGTATGAACAGACTTTCCCATCTCTGTATTGAAGGGGGTGAGGAAAAGGCAGCATATTTCTCATGCACACAGATCATGCGATGCACCCGGAGGCACTTTCATGCACCTATTTTCAGCTCTCTAGCTTCCCTATAGGGAAGCCAAAGTTACTGCATTACCAATGAGAACTATCTGCCTAAAATAAAATACCTAACAACAACAAATGAATGCAATGTTGATACAGATCCAAACAGTACATGAATTTACCGGAAAAAGATGACTGAGTTCTTGCTTCTGTCTCATTTCTTGGGTTCTTTCTTTACTCCATCTTTGATGGTGTATTCTCTCAGGCACCCTAGCAGTCTCTAATTGAAGCTTAAGGGAAGCCACCTGCTCTTGCAGCTTCTGTTTATCATCTTCAAGCTGCAGCAACAGTTCATGTTGCACTTCCAGCTCCGCAGAAAGATCACGTCCCTGTATGCAGTAGAAAAACAATCTCCCTTAATCAGAGGGCTCTAAGATCTCTACGTTATGGGAAACTTAGACAGATGTATTAATGGCAGTCAGAGCTGAAATCCACCCAGGTTGTATTTCAGCCAAGGAAAGGACATCTAAAGTAAGCACAACTTTCAAACCCTTGCTGACAAGAGTGCTCCGGTTTCCATTCTTCCTTTCTTTCTAGAAAGGCCTCATGGCAAAGGCACTCAACTCCTTCTACATCATTATACAACTTCCGTGCCTGTGAAACACAATGATTCTCATTCATACACACCTGTGCGAGAATGTCCTCCCAGCGTGGGGAGAAGACACAAGAGGCTCGAGGCCTTGCCTCATCCTTACCTAAAGGGATAGCAAGCCATGCCTTACCAGGCTGCAGGAAACAAAAGGTTACTTCTGTTTCTCAAGAACTCCACTAACAGAGAATGAGGTCTTCATCTTTGTGCCGAGACTGAGAGAGAAATAACTTGCAAATAAAGCAAGCCCAGAGACGTTGTGCAGAGCGTGCCTTGCAATATCACAGAACAGCCAGCGGATGAGATCATTGGAACAACAGCGAGTCTTGAAGGAGCACAAGCTGCTTCGTTCTTACTCCTCCAGATGCTACTCCCGACCCACAGCCTTGTCCCTAAGTCTCAGGATGAGCTTCCTGAAGAGCCATTTGTTTTGCAAGGCAAAAGGGGAGAAGGGAAGAGGAGAAAGGAGATCACTGGAACACTACTCTAGGGCCTGAATAGTAGGGTAGTAGTACTGAGTAGTAGTACTAGTAGTAGTAGTAGGGCTTCCACTCTGCTGTGGAAGCACGGTATCGCCTCCTACGCGTGACTGAAGCCTGTTGGCTTTGTTGATGTTTCAGATAAAAGCTTGCTGTAGTGGAAAATGAGTGTTAATGACAATGTAACTTTTAACATCTTCAAACAAATCTGTCTTGCATTTGTTCTCAGCTTATTTCTTCTCTTGTAGTATTTAGAAGAAAAGAACAGCTTCACCTCTAATAAGCTGTTCACAGATGGTGTATACCTTAGCATTAGCCTTGTCCAAGTCCTCTTGCAATTTCGAGTTTTCTTCCTCCAGGTAACGGCATGTGTACGTAGAAACAAGCAGTGATGTTTTTGCCTTCCACAGCTTACTGGAAGTATCAGCAAGTTTTTCTTGCAGCTGTGTGACTGCTCCCTAGAGAAACAATGGTAGGAGAGCGTGAAGAAAAATGTAAGAAGCTAAAGGCTGTATTTTACTTTTACTTACTAGTTCCTATGCCTAGTTCAGTTTTCTAAGTGAATTGCAAAGGGAAATAAAACTGTAGAGGAGAATCACGTGATGATCCTCATCCTCGCCGAGGTGACTGCTGACCAGGACGGGCAAACAGGGTGTGGCACATCAGTCAGGGCAGGGCACACTCGGACAGGGCTGAGCAGAGCAGCCTTCCGCACTCGGGAGAATCGCTTGTCTACCAGCTGTCTACCTATAGCCAAACCAGCCATGGTCTGCGCTAGGCAGAAAGCTCCTTCTGGAAAGTCTGTGGCCACCCAGACTGAGTGCCTGCTCAAGAAGGCAGCAGTTCAGGTCTCTGGATGCAGGGAGTGCCTGAGCCTTTTGCTGCCATCTGAGGGTAGCAGCGACACCGTGTGTGTGAGGTGTGAGCAGGTGGATGGCCTGGTCAGCCTGGTGGCAGAGCTCAAGGAGGAGGTGGAGAGCTTGAGGGCTATCAGGGAGTGTGAGCAGGAGATAGACTGGTGGAGCAACTCCCTGCCAGGCCTGAAGGGAAGGCACGGGAATGAGAAACCCCAAATAGTGGTGGACCCCCTGCCCTGTTGCTGTCGGGCAGAGGGAGGGTTCCTTGGAGGTAAAGAGGAGTGGAAACAGGTCCCTGCTCGGCGTCGCAGGCAACCCCCCTCCCTACTGGCCCTGCCTTCCCAGGTGCCCTTACACGACAGGTTTGAGGCCTGGGAGCTTGAGAGACTGGTGGGTGAGGACGTGGCTGGATGAAAGTCCACCCAAGAGGTTGCCTAGGGCAAGGAAGTTGACTCCACACCTCAAGACTGCCTCTTTCTTAAGAAAGCAGAGTAATCATTGTAGGCGACTCCCTTCTCAGGGGAACAGAGGGCCCTATATGTCATCCTGACCCTACCCGTAGGGAAGTCTGCTGCCTCCCTGGGGCCTGTGTCAGGGATGTTGACAGAAAGCTTCCCAGCCTGGTTCGCCCCTCTGACTATGATCCTCTTTTGAGAGTCCAGGCTGGCAGCGATGAAATTGCTGAGAGAAGCCTGAAGGCTATCAAACGGGACTTAGGGGACTGGGACGATTAGTAGAGGGAGCGGGAGTACAGGTGGTGTTTTCGTCTATCCCTACGGTGGCAGGGAGGGGTACAGACAGGACACGGAAAGCCCACCTGATAAACACGTGGCTCAGAGGCTGGTGCCAGCACTTTTTTTTTTTCTTTTTCTTTCTTGACCATGGGGTGCTTTCCTTGGTACCTGGCCTGATAGCTGCGGACGGGTCCCACCTATTAGGGGAAAATGGATCGTAGGTGTCCTACGAAATTAGGTGTCCCACCTAAGGGGAAAATGGATTGTAGCCCAGGAACTGGCGGGGCTCACTGAGAGGACTTTAAACTAGGTAAGAAGGGGCATGGGGATGAAATGAGGCTCATTAGAGATGAGCCTGGGGGAACGTTGTCAGGGCTGGGGGAGCAGGCAATGGCCCAACTGAAGTGCATCTGCACTAGTGCACGCAGCATGGGCAACAAAGAGGAGGAGCTGGAAGCCATCGTGCAGCAGGCAAGCTATGACTTGGTTGCCATCACTGAAACGTGGTGCAACCACTTCCATGACTGGAGTGCTGCAAGGACTGGCTATAGGCTCTTCAGAAGGGGCAGGCAGCACAGAAGGGGTGGTGGTGTGGCTCCCTATATTGGAGTGTCTTGATGTTGTGGAACTCAAGGCTGGGAATGATAAAGTTGAGACCCTATGGGTTAGGATTGGTGGGAAGGCCAACCAAGCAAGCCTCCTGGTCGGGGTCTGTTACAGACCGCCGAACCAGGATGAGGAGAGAGATGAGGCATTCTACAAGCAGCTGGCAGAGGTCGTGCAATTGCCAGCACTTGTTCTCATGGGGGACTTTAACTTCCCAGACATATCCTGGAAATACAGTACAGCTCACAGGAAGCAGTCTAGGAGGTTCCTGGAGAGCATGGAAGATAGCTTCCTGGCACAGTTGCATATTAGGAAGAACTTATTTACAGAAAGGGTTGTTAGGCATTGGGTTCCCTGGGCTGCCCAGGGAACTGGTTGAGTCACCATCCCTGGAGGTATTTAAAAGATGTTTAGATGTGGAGCTTAGAGATAGGGTTTAGTGGAGGACTTGTTAGTGTTAGGTGAGAGATTAGGTTAGGACTTGTTAGTGTTAGATGATCTTGGACTAGGTGATCTCTTCCAACCTAAACGATTCTGTGATCCTGTGAGTTTAGAGCAAGGATATGCTGCTTGCCAAACCATTCTGGAGTACCAGCAGAAATGGAAGAAAACAGAGCCAACCCAAGTGATGGCCTCTCATGCAGGTAGCTTATACCTGCTAAATTCTCAAATGTCAAATGACTTTGTGAGCTGCTCCTCTTTATGTTATTCTTTGTCTGTGTTCACTTTTTTTTTTTTTTTTTTTTTCCCCCCACTTTGTCGGTCTTGCATTTTAAGACATTACTCACTGTTTCTTGGATGGCCTTGTTCCGCATGCCTTCCAGCTGCTGACAGAGTGAAAGGTTTGTCTTTTGAAGCTGGGACAGTTGCTCCTGCAGAACTTCCTTCTCCGCAGCCTCTTTTTTCAATTGAGCTTTCTGAGGGCATAGAGCATGATATTTCTTTGCCTGCTTCCTGACCTCCTCTATCGTTTGTTCTGCTTTTTTTAAAAACAAGGTCTTCTCCTGGAGCAGTTCTTTCAATTGCTCAACTTCCTTCTCAAGCCTACTAGCTATTCTTTCAGCTTTGCTCAGCTGCTGAGACAAGCTCTTGTTGCTTTCTTGCATCTCAGAGATGTCGCGATAGAGCTTATCTTGCAAACACTGCCATTGCTCACGTTTTCTCTGAAACATTTGCTCAGAAGCACTTTTGGATGTCTGATGAATTCCAAGGCTCGGGGAGAAAGCGAGCAAGTCAGACTTTGGCTTCACTGTTCTTTCTGTGTCCTGTTCAAAGTCAAAGAATAAAAATTGACAAAACTTAAGCAAGTCCACTCAAAAGAGGATATAATGGAAGCATTTTATAAAACCCGAAGACTGTCAACAGCTTGACTTCAGACTCTAAAGCAGTTTTCATCTACACAACTCTGAATTTGGCATTATTCACAGAAAAGTCTTATCTTACACTAGCGCATAATATACACCAAAAATGAAGATGCTGATTTAAAGACCATGCTTTCACATACCTTGCTCCCAGAGCTTTCGCTACTATGCTGGACAGCTTCTTCTTCAACTGATGGCAACTCAGAGACACCAGCCTCTGGGCGTACATCAGGCTCTGAGTGTACATCAGGCTCATCTAGGTTAAAACCACATAGTTTTGGAACCAGTGTGAGTTAAAACAACTTCTTGATGCCTAGAGTGCTTTCTGAATTGTCATGCTTTGAGCAAAAATCTTATCACAGACACACGTCTCCAAACTCATGGAATCTTGAAGACAGGACTATTTCAATACAGGCTCAAAATGCATCTGTCTTCCTGCTGGGAAGCTCTTTTCGTCTGGTGCATACTTCTTTTTCATGCACCAGGGAGATCACTCCAAGTGATCAGAAAAAAGACAAAAGGGAACGACTGTCTAAAGAGGCAAATACTGTCTAAAGAGCTCTGCTGCTTACCAGGGACAGTGCCTAGCAGTTCATTTTTTTCTGAATTCTACAGCACAAGACCTAATAATTTCCAAATATCATGTCTCCACTGTGCTTTAGACTGCCCACAGAAAGTGGACAGTTCTACGGGTGTAGCTATTAGCATCGAAATAGCCAAATAAATTTCCCCCTTTTGTTGTTGCTGTTGGTGGTGGTAGTTTGCTTTTTCTCCAAAGGGGAATCTGAGAGGCAGGCCACGGCTCTCTGAGTGGACACTGAGCACGCAGAGGAGTGCCCACACAGCCTCCCAAGCTACATGTCTGGGTAGCAGCAAACAGGTGTCTTGTGCTGGCCCACTCAGCTCCTCCACTGAACACAAGCGTGAACACAGCAACCCACCACAAGGGCAGGTGACAGACCTTTTGCCCATAGCCTCCTCCATGCTGGAGAGTCCTACCTGCTCTCTCCAGAGTGGATGCACATTGTCCGGCTTCAGCAGCTCCTGCCCCATGGCCAGTGCTGGATGCTTGTGACCCTTTCTCACTGCATGGAGCAGCTTCTCTCTCATTTTCCTGCTCTCTGCAGCCCATGGGTTGCACGCAAGGCCTGTGCCCAGAAAGAAAGAAGGCATGTTTGTTCAGTTGCACACGATGCCCATTGGCATTAATAATGGCCCTTCATTGGCCACTCTTTCCAGATTGACGGCAAACCGTGAAAGAGCAGCACACACTTCCTAGAATTAATTATCTTTCTCCTGTACACTACGGTTTACCAGCAAGCAGTTTCTCAAAGCAAGGCTGCTATGCAAGATGAGGCATTGACAACCCATTTCATCTTTGGCTGGAAGTCTGGCTTGCATTATATTTATTGTACAGAACCCTCTAAGGACGCTTTACTACCAGAGGTGCTGACGGCCCACAGTGGACTTAGGCTCCCTTTTTGCTGGTTCCCCTGGATACTGGCAAAGAGAGACAGGGGCTGCAGGGGAAAGAAATGACGTCCAGATCCGGCACCCAGTTGTTCTGGGAGATGTCTGTGGGCAGCACAGGGTGTGCAAGGAGGCATCATGAGCCCAGCCGCCATCCTCAGGGCATGTGCTGATTTTCCCTGATTTGTATGTATTGAGCACATGCAGCTGCCCTTGAGATCAGACACCAACAGGCACAAAAATAGGCACAAGAGGTGGGACACAGCTGAGGCATGTCCCAACGAGTGCCTGCCCGCCCAGCACTGCCCCGTTACCTGTTGTCCTTGTCCTGCTGGGCGATGCCATCCTTCTTTGCCTGTAGCTGCTCTAGGGCCGATTCGCCACAGGCAGCCATGGGGTGCTGCAAGTCCATGTGCGATGCCCGGACCTCATTCCTAGTATCGCTCCTCAGCCTGCGTAGCAGCCGCTGGATCTTCTTCATGTTTCAGAAGAAGAGGGCGCTGTACCACCTCGCCTCACCGCTGGGCTCGGCAGATGCTTGTGGGCGCAGGCGGCCAACAGAGGAACTGAGCCCTGGGGAGCAGCAGGGCCCAGGTCACTGCCACTGGCTGAACCTCCAGCAGCAGCAGCAGCAATACCACCACCAGCAGTAGCACCAGTACCAGCAGCACCAATGCAACCACCACCAGTGCCAACAGCAGCACCACTACAACGAGTACCAGCACTGCCAGCACCAGAAGGCACTGTGCCTGTGGGGGCTGTGCAAGTGCCTCAAGTCCGCTGAGCTCTTTATGACATCATCAGGGGCTTGGTGACACCTTGCTGACACCTTAAAGTGCCAGCAGGCGGGGCTGTTAGTGGCCATCTTCTCCTCGCAGAGGGGGCTATGTGTTTGTAACCTCTCTGCATTCACACGGGCCTCATGGCCAAAGGAGGAACCCCTCATGTGCCTCCAGAAGCACGGGCTTGCCCGAGGCCGCTGCTCCAAAACTCCTGGCACTCTGCATGCCCTGCAGACCCATCATCATCATCCCCTCCTCTCCCAGCATCTGTGCAGCGCTCATCTGCAGGGTGTAGATGGATGGTCTTAGTAGAGCAGGCGTGTGCTTGCAAGGCTCCTTAGAGGCATGAAAGAAGGCACCTCAACAGCCACACTGTGTTTCTCTGAAATGACTGAAGACTCGGTGTACGGTCTGGGACATTCACAACCTTTTGATGTGTCTCCCTGTGCATTCCTGCATGTCAGGACAAGAGGCAATGGCTGCAAACTGAAATACAGGGTATTCCATCTAAACATCAGGAAGCACTTCTTTACTGTGTGGGTGAATGAGCATTGGCACAGGTTGCCCAGACAGGCTGCGGGGTCTCCCTTCTTGGAGGTCTTCAGAAGCCTTCTCAATGTGGTCTTGGACAGAGGTGGATCTAAGTGGCCACGCAGCATAAAATTCTGTTTCTCCCTCCTGTCCTGTCTACCAGCCCTCATGTAGCCCTTCCACATGCTGTTTGGAGAGACCATCCAGAGAAAAAAAATGTACTGTCAGAAAGCTCCTGTATTTGGGTGCAAGTCCAAGGAGGAATGCACGACCGCTTGGGTTTAGAAACACCAGGACTTCCCTGTTACTGATGTTTGTTCTGCGAGGCCAGAAAGGCCTTTGACACTTTGCCAAAGTCCTCACTTTGCTGCAGGGTGACAATTCTGGAGGTTTTACGGACCTGACCTCTTAAGTAATGAACAAACACATGTTGTCCAGTGTTTTGCCCACACTGGGGACACAGGCAAGTGGGAAGAACCATGACACTTGACTGGAAGGCGTGGGGCAAAGAGGCCCATGATGACCCCATAGCTAAACTAATTAAAGCTGTGCTTTTCTACAACAACTGCGTTTGTGCTGCGTCGGCTTGGTTTCCTCACCCTCCTGGCTGGTGCAAATCTCTTTGCTACAGCTGAGCAGAGCATGCTGCATAGTATCTTGTCACAATGGAGTATCTTGGCACGGTGCTCTCTCCAGGAGGACGGTATACACCCAGACCGAGTGCCCGTCCAAAAATGAGGCAGTTCAGGTCACTGGATGTGGGGAGTGTCTGAGCCTGTTGATGCCATCGGCGGGAGGCAGAGTAATTGTGTGCGTGAGGTGCGAGCAGGTGGATGACCTGGTCCGCATGGTGGCAGAACTCAAGGAGGGGGTGGAGAGATTGAGGGCTATTAGGGAGTGCGAGCGGGAGATAGACTGGTGGAGCAACTCCCTGCCAGGCCTGAAGGGAAGCCACGGGGATGAGAAACCCCATATTGTGGTGGACCTCCTGCGCTATCGCTGTTGGGCAGAGGGAGGGTTCCTTGGAGGTAAAGAGGAATGGAAACAGGTTCCTGCTCGACCTCGCAGGTGAGCAATCCATGAGGCTCCTGGAATGCACTGATAACTTCTTCATCCAAGTGATACAGGAGACAAGGAGAAGTGCTCTGCTGAGCCTCCTTCTCAGGAACGAGGACGGGCTTATTGGGAATGTGAAGGTCAAATGCTGGCTTGCCTGCAGTGACCAAAAAATGGTGGATTTAAAGATCCTTAGGGCTGTGAGGAGGGGACAAACACTGCGGTAAACAATTTTCACAAAGTGTCATGAGTGCTTGTTTGAGTTTAAACATTTTTATGCAAAGCATTGTGGTATAACTGTGGTTTGTTGAAAGGGGCAGCAGCAGCCTCCCCCACGTGTCCAAAGGCAGCCCCCGAGGAGCGTGAGCAGCCAGGAACAGCGACTGGGTGCAGTATGGCAGTTTGATGGAAGGAGGGAGGGAGGAAGACTCATGGAGCCACTCCATGCCTGCCCTGAGACAGCCGGCAGGCAGACAGGACGCATGATTGGACGACTCCATATTGTTCCTGGAGACATAAAGGAGGGCATCTGGACACCCACACCGTGTCTCTCTGAGGCTACTGGACACTTGGAGTGTGATTTGGGATGTTCATGAACCTTTCTGCTGCCAGCAGGCCAAAAGAGGTGAACTTTCTCTTCTAGGCAGCACTGGGCAAACCGCACCTAGAGCACAGTGCCCAGTTCTGGGCCCCCCAGCATGAGAGAGACTGAAGGAGTCCAAGGCAGAGCCACCAAGATGCTGCAGGAGCACCTCTCCTGCCCGGAGAGGCTGTGAGAGCTGGGGCTGTTCAGCCTGGAGAAGAGGAAGCTCAGGAGGGATGACGTGGAGTTGCCCAAGCCCTCTGAGGAGGGCAGGCCCCCAGCCAGGCCTGTATCCGTTGAAACCGTTCCAACCCTTCCAGCCGAGGCTGGGGCCAAGTCCCCTCTGCCGGGTGCAGCAGCCTGGGCAGGGTCACGCTGCCTTAGTGCCAGGGAGAGCCCCCAGGGACCCTCCGCAAGGGCCAGGCCTGGGCTTTCTACAGATCTGCCCCCAGCCCGGCAGCAGGTGGCGGGGTGAGGGCCTGGCCCATGGCACTGTGTGGGTGAGGAGTGTCCCTGTGGACATGTCAGCATCCACAGAGCTGTGATGGCTGCAAGAGCCCACAGCACCTACATGTAGGTCTGAGAAACCCTGAGGAGGAAGCCCTGGGAGAACAGCCTTGCGGAGGCCCGTGGCATTGGAGCCAAGCCTGAGAGCCGCTGCACACTAGGGAACTGCACAGGCCTGCCTGCAGGGACAGGAACGTCCCCAGCAGTGCATGGGGCTGAGCAGGGCTGTGGGGAGCAGCCGGTGACCATGCAGCCACAAAACCTCCTCATTTTGTACTCTCACCCATAAGCAAGGGCGCTGGAGCCAGCTGCCTTGATGGCACCTCTGCAGCCCAGTTGGAGGCAAGGAGAGTCCCAGGAGCCTTCACAGCCCCCCAGGGCCCTGGCAGGCAATGTCCAGCCTCCCAACACAGCGTGTTACCCCCAGCCACCAGATGGGCCTACCGTCTCCCTGCAGCATGGACCAGCCCCAGCTGCCAGGGGGCTGGTGTCCCACTGAGCACAGTGTGTCAGGGGAACGTTCAGAGCAGTGAAAAATGTCCCCGCGTCCTCAGCAATTTGTCCTGGGGCTTTCTCAGGCAGAAGGTGTTGCAAAGCTTCCAGCAAGTCTCCTTCTGCCCACACCAGGCCCCTCGCAGGCCCAGCACGGCCTGGAACTCTCTCAGGAGTTTGGGGGATATTGCATCTCCATCTGTCTCTCTGCACTGGTGCTGGAGGCAAATGACACTAGCATCGGCCATGGTCTCCTGGTCCTCCAGGAGTGTGCCCCACACCCCTTGAAGGGATATCTCACCAAGCAGAGGGGATTCAGAGTGACCTGGATGCAGAGAGATGGGAAGTGCCCTGAGCCCTCCAAGGCAGGCGGGAACCCTGCATCCCATAGGGTGTCTTGTCCTTTTGACAACCACGTGGAACCTCAGAGCTCTCCTGTCTGTATCTAGCCCTCAGTGTGGAGGAAGAGGACAGGAGCTTTCCAAGGCCTTAACTTTCTCCAGCCACTAAACCTTGAAGAGACAAACGCTGTTGTTGCTCAGGAAGGCACAGCAATGGGAAAACCGGGCAGGCTGGGTGAAAAAAAAAAAAATCACAGTCACGAGGGCTTTTTTTCAGTTTAAAAATTCTTTATTCAAACCACTGGGGTATGACTGTGTTGTTTTGAAGGGGGCAACCTGGACTTGGTTTACTTTTAAAGATCTGCCAGGAGTTATCTGAGAAGTCCCAGCAGATCTGAGTTCACGCTCGCTGGTGACTGGAAGAGGAAAAAAGGGGTCTGATGTTAGTTCGAGAGCAGAGCAAGTGTAAGAAATCAGTGGAAAACTCTGTAGTGTGACAGGAGAGTGCAAAGATCTGGAGAGACGTGAAGCCAACTAAAGGGAAACAACGGATGATAGGGACACACACAAAGCAAGAGTTTTCATGTTTGACCATCAGGCCTTTTTAAAGCCTGCGATGGAAATTCTGGAGCTTGCAGCCAACCAATAATCCCATCTCTGAAAGACTTGGCTGTTGAAGAATGGAAGGTAAAGCTGCTTACCTGTGCCCAATAAGTCTTCTCCTGTTTTCAAGGCATTTCTCAGAGCTGGTCTTGCAACTGAGGAGTTGCTTGGCAGGTGCTCTTGAGGCCTTTCAGCACTGACATCTGCCAGCAAATTATTAGCTCTGGGAAAACAACAGAAGCATGCATGAACTGCTGTGCATCCAGCATGCGGACTGGATCCAAAACAGGGATGTTGGATGGAATAGCAGTGAAGAGAGAAATACTGTATAGTTTAAGATTGAAACAAAAATGAACAAACAAACAAAATGTTTGTACTCACCTATTTACCTTATTTGTGAGGCATCTTCTAATGTCCTTCTGCGTCAAACACTGTTGTCTGACCTGTCTATTTTTGCTTCTACACGTGCTAGTTGCAGCAGAGTCTCCCGCTGCAAGCTTTGTGTTCTCTCCACTTCTGATTTCAGAGCTGCGATTTGCTGTTCCTGATACTTTCTAACAGCCATTTCTTGGATGTTGATTTGCTCTGATTTGGCTTGAGAGACTGCCGGCATCTGAAACATATAATGCAACTTCAAGAACCAGGAAGAGAACGGCATTGCCGCCCTGACATGTCCACGCCACACAGCCAGTTCCCATACCCAATGGAAAAAAGAGAGCCCCACTCAGTGAAGGAAGCATGCCTCCTCCCGACCAACAACAGTGTCGGAAACAACTAAATGTTTTTCCTTTATTTTACTTCAGAAGAAACAGTGTTCTTCCTCTTATTTTTAGGTGAAAGCTAGTATGAACAGACTTTCCCATCTCTGTATTGAAGGGGGTGAGGAAAAGGCAGCATATTTCTCATGCACACAGATCATGCGATGCACCCGGAGGCACTTTCATGCACCTATTTTCAGCTCTCTAGCTTCCCTATAGGGAAGCCAAAGTTACTGCATTACCAATGAGAACTAGCCGCCTAAAATAATATACCTAACAACAAGGACCCCAACAACAATTGAATGCAATGTTGATACAGATCCAAACAGTACATGAATTTACCGGAAAAAGATGACTGAGTTCTTGCTTCTTTCTCATTTCTTGGGTTCTTTCTTTACTCCATCTTTGATGGTGTATTCTCTCAGGCACCCTAGCAGTCTCTAATTGAAGCTTAAGGGAAGCCACCTGCTCTTGCAGCTTCTGTTTATCATCTTCAAGCTGCAGCAACAGTTCATGTTGCACTTCCAGCTCCACAGAAAGATCACGTCCCTGTATGCAGTAGAAAAACAATCTCCCTTAATCAGAGGGCTCTAAGATCTCTACGTTATGGGAAACTTAGACAGATGTATTAATGGCAGTCAGAGCTGAAATCCACCCAGGTTGTATTTCAGCCAAGGAAAGGACATCTAAAGTAAGCACAGCTTTCAAACCCTTGCTGACAAGAGTGCTCCGGTGGCCATTCACTGGCCACTTCTCAGTTAGAGTTTCTGAACTTCTCTGTAAAATGTGAAATCGCCCTGTACAATGAGAGTTGTTTGTTGAACCTGATGACTCTGTGTTTGTACGTTTTCATTCCTAAAAGAACAGAACTTCGTCTAAATCTGGGCTTCCATGGATGAAAAGAGACAAGTCTCCTAGCAAAATTATTTTAGCTCAGCCATGCTTTTTTTCTACTCTTTAATACATGTCCTTTACTATTTCCTTAGGTGGTAACATGAAAAGCCAGCTAGATAAGATAAAGCAGTGTGCATTTCAATGTCTGCAAGGAGACTATCCACAAGGGGAAAGCCTGACCAGAAATGGGGAAAAAAATGCTGAAAAGATCAAACAAATGCACCTTAGGATATTTTTTTGTTTTGTTTGTTTGTTTGTTGGATTCCCCATCCCTGGAGGTGTTCAAGGCCAGGTTGGATGTGGCTTTGGGCCAACTGAACTTGTGGGTGGCATCCCTGCCCATGGCAGGGGGGTTAGAACTGGATGATCTTTAAGATTCCTTTCAATCTTAACCATTCTGTGATTCTATGATTTTATGATCTGTCAAAGGACCTTGTGTTGTCCAAAGCTTAGAGGTGAACCAGCCTTGATTTTTCCAGTACAGTGAACACATCAGAATCACACAAAAGGCTGTGAACTTCTAAAGGTTATGCTTAAGTATAGCTAAACGAGGACAATCAACTTTTAAAATACAGAAACTGATGTTCTTCTCAGTGAGAACAGAGTAATATGACAGACCTTTAAAGCAAATAACCTTTCTTCTCACATTTTTTCTTTGTCTCAGTCCAGCAACATCTAGTCGATTTTAGGTTGCAGCAGGCTCATCACAGGCTGAATATTCCTGAGAAATTTGAGCTAGTGGTTGCCCCAAAGGCTAGGCTTACTTCTTTGTTCTGACTGTACTTGCCTGATCCTTTTGCCTTAGCTCAACTAGAGCTTGACTGACACTCACAGCTTTTTGAAGCAGCACATAAAATACTCACTTTTGGTGGCAGCAAGCTGTTGGACTGTCCCAGCTGTCTTGTGCAACCTCAACCCCAGTGCCTCTGGGTCTGTAAGAAACAATTTTTCTGTTGATTCAGTAGCTTGGCTTGGTTATTTGCTGGTGCTTTCAGGCATCTCCTAGAATTTTTACCCACCGCAGGCTCCCTGCCTGCTGGGTCATGCACGCTCCAGACAGCTTTCCCAGCTCAGGGCTATCCTTCAAATGGAACAGAGCAGGCACAGAAAGGCAAAGCGGCAACATTGCCCCACCATTGAAAGGGGAAAGGGCTGACACAACACACTGTGTGTGCACTGACAGCATCCTTCTGCCTGATACCTGGAGAGTGGCAACTGTGCTGGCCAGTTGTAGATCTGCTAGAAGTTATAGCCTCTTAGCCTGAGGGTGGGGAGGGGAACTGTGTGTGTTTCTGTAAAGGGAGCTTTAGCCCTAAGTATGGTGATAATAATTTAAGTTTTATTGCATTTTTTTTAACTATAAACTCATTTATAATTTGACAAATAATGAATGTATACCTTTGCTATCAAGAAGCAGGGAAGGCTGGACTGAAACATCAGGATAGGCTGGACATAGTCCTTAGACATCTTGTTGGGCAGTGTTGTCTAGCTTTTATTTATTGCTGATATATTTTTTTATAATCTGGACAAAGCACAACATAGCAATCACACTGGTGCAATTGCCTGAAGACTTGCTTATATTGGGAGGAAAAATGCTAGCTGTGTATGATTCAGTAAAAGGACATTAAAGATGTGGTATTAAAAGGGAAAAAATGGCCATTTAAAACTGGTTTATGAGTTGGACAGTTGCATTTATTTTCTTTCCTTGTAATATGGAGAATGTACCTATCCAGATTTGAATACCTATTCAGATTTGAAGAAAGGTTGTTGCTATTTGTAAAACAATTCAAATGTAAGGCATGTCGAGTACTAATCTTTTGTAAAATGGAGTGGCAAAATCGTTGACTCATATTTTTTGGAGGAGAAAAAAGGGATAATGTGTCAGTGAGACAGACTGTTATGAAACAAAAGAACTTCACGGTGAGGGTGACGGAGCACTGGAACAGGCTGCCCAGGGAGGTTGTGGAGTCTCCTCTGGAGATATTCAAGGCCTGTCTGGACACCTACCTGGGCAGCCTGCCCTAAGGAACCTGCGTCGGCAGGGGGGTTGGACCCGATGATCTTTCGAGGTCCCTTCCAACCCCTACAATTCTGTGATTCTGTGTGATTCTGTGAAAAAGCTCATATTATTTTCAAAAATAGAGATATCAAAGGTTCTGACAGAATATGTACTTATGGATATAAATGGCTTTAATTACCACATGCATGCACGCCAAAACACTTGCAAAATCAAAATCTTCCAAAATTTAAATCTAATAAAACTCTCTGAGTATCTCCGTGCTATATAGAAAATCTTTCTTCCATCTTATTCTGCCGTAGTCAGTAAAGAAAACTAAATGCAGCTAAGGAGCTGGAAACAATTCAGAATTTTGTTATTCACCCCAGATGAATGCTCGGACATTATGCTTCAGTGCTCTTCTGTCTCTTTGTCATTGAGTCACAGTCCAGGTCCCTGTTAAATATAAACCTGAAGTCATGAAAGGAAGGTAGTGGTGAAAAAGAAATGCTTTCTGCTTAACATAATGCACCTTTACTTTCACTATTGCTGAATACTTTTTTTCTCCTTGGCAGTGCCATGGGAATTCTCTCTGCAGCTGAATGAAACAAGTATTTCAGTGATGAATGTCTAAAGTCAATAAGGCATGAGGAATCAAAGGAGCTGAGGTTAATGCTATTTAAAGTAAAACATATTTCACCTTTCAGTCAGTGTATCATTGAAATTAGGTATAACAGGTCATAATGACCCCTTAAGATCAATTCAATGACTCTTCAAGATAGAAATGGTAAGGAAATTGCTGATCCTGCAAGTGGAATTAAAAGACTGTTATTTTAGCTGTATGTTTATGCAATATGGTTGCTGGATTCTATTGAAACCTGAAATACCAAAACCCAGTTTTGGAAAAGATCTGGAACATTTCGCATAAAATTTTCTATTCAGTCAAAAAGCCCTTTTCTTCTTGGAAAATATTGTGTCAGAATCTCTTACCATATACATTGAAATATATTTTGAAGGACTAAAAAATGAGTTTGAATATGAAATGGTTCTAGTGCAATCCTTTTGCACAGGAGGACTTCTGCCAGCTGTGAAGAAAAATGTGCTAAAGAAGCTAGGCTTCACAAACACAAGCAGCTTGTATGAACAAGGCATACGTCCAGTGCTCTCCATAATGATCCCCAGCAGCCAAAGTCCACATGTCTGCACAGAGGTGTAAATCTCCAGCCTTCAGCAAAATCAGGACTGCTCTTAGAGGTTTGCTTTTGTTCTTAAGTTGTCTGGACAATGTTGGCCATGAATGAATAAATTCAAAATTAAAGAAAAAAAAAGGCCCAATATGTTGTCACAGGCTTTAAACTGCCCAGGACTGAACTGAGGAGTTAACTGTAACATATAAATTCTATAAATGGAATTGAAAACTGCATTGCAGTAACATGAAATGTTATATATTAGGCCAAAATGTTTAACTACTGCTTACATTTGAAAAGTAAGTCCTTCAGACACTGTCAGATTATTTCCACATATCACAAAGTACACAGAGTTTAGCTGAGAAGCTTAGCTAGTGTAAATGTGATACCAACCACATACATAATAGTTTAGGTGGGGTAGAGCTCTTTTCATTGGCAATCTTAATTTTCCTGAAATGAAATACATTGATTTTAAATAACTATTTTTTTTTTCTTTTTTTTTTTTTTTTTTTTTTTTTTTTTTTAATTTTCTTATTTTTTCATACATTGGGTAGAAGGGAGAAGGAGAAGAGAAATCTCTATTGGGTCTTTAGTGCAAACTACATTTGGTGATTTCTGTGTCATTCAAATTACTAAATTATATCAAACAGGTTAATCTTGCTTTTGCCTGACCTTCACTGTGGTACTTTGCCCCAGACTCGTGAAGAACTTTAGGGATTAGATGTGTGGTAGTTCCAGCAGAGAACTTCAGATATCTCCAGCCTTGCAGACATGCTGCTCACCATCAGCCAACCTGGGACTGCAGAGAAAACAAGGTTCCCTAAACTCCATGTGCCTCTCACTCCTCATTACTTATATAGTGTACTATAATGAAGTCAAGGTTCTCTTTTTTCTTTTTTCTTTTTTCTTTTTTCTTTTTTCTTTTTTCTTTTTTCTTTTTTCTTTTTTCTTTTTTCTTTTTTCTTTTTTCTTTTTTCTTTTTTCTTTTTTCTTTTTTCCTTTTCTTTCTTTCTTTCCTTTCCTTTCCTTTCCTTTCCTTTCCTTTCCTTTCCTTTCCTTTCCTTTCCTTTCCTTTCCTTTCCTTTCCTTTCCTTTCCTTTCCTTTCCTTTCCTTTCCTTTCCTTTCCTTTCCTTTCCTTTCCTTTCCTTTCCTTTCCTTTCCTTTCCTTTCCTTTCCTTTCCTTTCCTTTCCTTTCCTTTCCTTTCCTTTCCTTTCCTTTCCTTTCCTTTCCTTTCCTTTCCTTTCCTTTCCTTTCCTTTCCTTTCCTTTCCTTTCCTTTCTTTTCTTTTTTCTTTTCTTTTTTTCTTTTCTTCTTTTCATTTTTAGAAGCCATGAAAGGTACACATACACTTGGGCTTCTGAGGCTTTCTGTCATCCCAAGAATAGAGTTTACCATGCCTTGGGCTACCCAAGGTTTCAGATGTTTAAGTGTTCAAGATGACAAGTTTCTAAGGCTTTCTGTCACTAAAATGGTTGGGTAGTTGGTACCCAACTCTGATTTTATCTATCACTCCTCATTCAGATGGGAGGCAAAGACGCAAGTCAGATTGGAACTGGAAGTTCAGAAGCTCAGCCACTACTCAGCTGGGAAAATGATGATTAGAAACACCAAACCCCTGCTGTGTTGAAACACAGGAATATGATTTCAGTTTTGTTGAGACGTCTATGAGACCAGTCTCAAATTGGTCTTCATATTAAAAATGTCTTCAAAGCATCTTCTTCAAAGTGTCTGAAATAGATAGGCATGTAGGAACTGCTACCCAGCTATTAGACAGTCTGCTTCCTTAGCTCAATATCTCTTTGTCCACTGGGGCTGGTTACCCAGGACATGCTCTTTCTGCTCATGACACCATATCTTCCCAGCACACTCACTCTTACAAATATGGACTCAGAAGCTGTGTCAGCAAACCTGTTAGAGTTGTCTGGAAGCTAGTGTGAGTGCAGTGGGGCCTATGTGTATTGTTTTGTATGGGAAAAATAGCCTTGCATGAGGAGGAATCTCTGCGCACTGGTTTCCTACCTATTCTACCTCTTCGATTTCCTCAGTGGAGCTAGGACACAAAAACACTTCACAGGAAGCCTACTCGGGGAAAACTTTAAAGCCTATAGAAGGCACCTCTGCCAATAGTACAGAGAAATATAATTCTATGCAATTTCTATATCAGATGCTGGGAATGAGGAAGATAGATTAATTACCTGGGTCTTCTTGAGTGATGGAGAGTTTCAATCTCTTCAGCTACAAAGATAAACAGTTTGAAAGCTATGTAAGAGACATCCAAGGAAACCCCCCAAAAAACTTTTTTTTTTTTTTTTTTTTTTCCTGGAAAGGTAAGATGATATTTCTTTGTAGGTAGCTTGTAGAAAAAAACTATTCTAGCTCTTGGTACTGATAATATCTATCAATCAGAATTATGTTTAGAGATCTCATGGTATATAGCAAAAAACTTGTGTATGTATTTACAGAATGATATAAGGTGGTATTCAGGTTACCTCAGTTCAGCTACCTAAAAGTTATGTGTTTAGGTTAAGCTAGTTGTCTAGGTGTCTTCCTAGTCCACAAAGAGATTTCTTCCAGTAGAAAGTTCATTAGTCTTTTGTTAGAACTCTGTCTTGGTATATTATCTTCTGGGGGTACCCATGCTTTCCTGAGACTCTGAAGACGTCTCATTTGAAAATAAGTTATTCACCACTTATTTTTGTGGAAAATGGGCCGTATTTTAAAAGATGTTGTGAATCATAGCATGTCAGCTGATCAGTACTGATTGCACACTCCTCATGGTGTTAATCCCAGGTTTCCTCACCAAAGCTAAGCAGATGGTTTATCTTCTCTAAGTGCAGCAGAAATCTTGAAATCTTATGATTTTGCTTGCTGATAAATATGACACAAAGTTAATATTAAAAAAAATAATAAAAATCACTTGGATTTTTTATCTCCTGGTGAGAAATTCCATTAACTCCATGAAGTTTATGTTTGTTTTCAGAAGAGGCTGTATATGACTTACAGGACACAAAGTATTTAAGATCTTAAATTGAGTTTAAGCAAGATTTAAAATACACAAATGTAACATTTTTCATCCTGTAAAGCACTGCTCAGGTGCTGCCTTACACCAGAGGTGAAATGACTCCATTATGTCTTAAAGGTCTCTAGACACCCAAACTCTGCTTCCAGACGTGTCCAAGAACTCTTCTGTCTTAGACTCTGAGCCCTGGGGCTTCTTGAAACTATGTACAGCTTGTTTGAACTTCACAGTCAGATCTCATCTTTCCCTCATACTCAGCACTTTTGGAATATGAAGACTCTTTACGAGTCTCCATCTGGGCCTCTCCAGATGGAAACAGCTGAAAATGCTAATCATTTTTACAAACCTTTTGCAAAGCTAGAGTATATAGTGTTGATTCTCCAGAATATCATTCAGTACCATAAAATACTTGCTAATACTGGTCTGCCTACACAAGCCCAAAAGAACAATCTTGGTTTTACTAAAATTTTATTTTTACCCTGTCACTTTTAAAATGCTTTCTTCACCTCAGAATTTCTTGCAGCTAAATGGCTCAAAACATCCCTTCTGGTAATTGCAACCCAGCTTGGAATTTCTGGCATTGCTCAGAGGAGAAATGTGCCAACCTGGGAAGCAGGGTCTTCTGGTTGCCTAAGGGGAAATGTTGGCAGGAGGCTAAGACACTGTTGGGAAGGTGTTTGAATGCTAATGGTGTACAAAATAGTGCATGTATGTTGGTTAATATAATGCAGCGTAATTCTCTGTGCTCTGTGCAAAATGATTCAGGGAAACAGAAAGAAATGCTGATTTCTAACAGCTTATCTTTGCTGAAACTCAGTTTAGTGACTTCCCGTAGAAACATAATTTAAAAGCTACTTAACTCTATGACATTATGAATGCCTGTCTACATTTTATATACAGATGTTTGTGAGAATATTTCTTCAGCTGCTCCTCATCTGGCATGCTGAGAGGTGCTGGGCACTTCCACTTGGGAGTCCCAGTTTCATCCCAGTTAAAGATTGTCTGAGTAACCTGCACTGGAGGCAGCATCCTAAGCCTTCTCTTCACTTCTTTAAAAACAATAAATCCCTCTGAGTGACAAAGGTTGAGTCTGATTTTAGATGGGTTGAATCACCTTTTAGTCTCCACTGGGGCTCCAGCAACTCTGCTCCTACTTGAGATTCTGGAGAGGTGATGAAGATGGGGATGGAGTGTGCCAAACTGCTCTGTACCAGCACTGTGCTCTCTCTGTCTTCATCCCATTAGGAATGATCAATTCTGAAGTGAGTGGGTTAAAACTGCTGAGCTGAAAGAGAAAACAGTCACGACTCACATGTGTAAGAGGGCAGAACTCCAGGAAGTTTGCTGTCATGAAACCAGAGGTCCAAGCTTCATCTAGCAATAAAGGCTACAACCCCTACACATCCATGTTAGGACTATGCCCCCTATACATCATTGTCTTCCATGTTCCTATGTGGCTTTTTCTGTAATTCATCTCTGAAAACAAATCACTCTGAGCAAATCTTACCATTCACGTGCTTATTCTCAACTTGTTGGGCAGTATGGTCCTGCCCTACAGCAACACAGAGTCACTGTTTCACCAGCAGCCACTAAGATATTTTCAGTTTACCACTAGAAATGTGCCAAGTTTTTCGCCGTCTTAGGAGGAAGAAGGGAACAGGTGAAATATCCTGCAGGTTTCAGCAGATGGTCAATGATGGCTCCCAGCTGCATAGCAGATCAGGGGAAGTCAATGTTCAGCCTGTGTAATGTATGTGCACACACACGTGGAGCAAACAGTCAATCAGAGACAAGTAAACTTGGCTGAAGAATCAGCTGGAACATATTACCTCAAGAAACTTTGTTTTGAAACAGTCAGTTTTGCACCACTGCAAAACCACCTCTGGTAAATTGTATTTGAAAACTTCTAGTGTATTTCAGACTGCATGAGTTTTGTCAGACACTGCAGTTCTGTGCTTCAGTCTGCTCTAGGGGCACTTTATGCAACCACTGAAAGCCTGCTTGTCATGTGTGCCTGCACTTGTAGCTAAGAGGCAGCATAAGAACTTACAGGCAGTGTATTCTGAGAGGAAAGACTTGATCAGATGCATCAGATACAGCAAATCTCTGTCGCTACAGCATTGCTTTGCAGTGGGTAGGATAACTTGCCCCAGGACATACATCTCCCTGGACATCACTGAATGGTGTTCAGCAAGGGATCACTTGTGCTGGAGCTAGCTTAGTTCTAAGCAGCTGAAGGTGTCACCCGGATGAATATTTGTGTGGTACTATGGTAGTGTGACTCCTAGCTGGAGTCAAGGGCCTGGGAAGTCTCTCCTAACACCACATGACAGTTTTAACCTGTTGTGCCATCCTACAGTGCAATCCCAAAGATAGGAAGAAACCACACTACATAGTCTCTACTCAAAACGACTGAGATATTATTTTAATACCAGTGTTTAAAATACCTCATGTTATCTCTTCATTTTTTCCAGGTAGGTTTCATTTTGTTGGTGCTATAACTATGTCAGCTTGTTAGCTGAGAGCACTTATGGTACTAATAAATCCATTTATTAGCAGAAGAGGATGGAATATTTAGACTATGGCATTTTTGTTTTATCCCAGTTTTAAAAGCTGATGGTACTGTCAGAACATAGAAAATGCTCATAGAATCTGATAGAGATGAAACTAAAAGTTCCCTAAACTAAACAGGAGAGTTATACAAGTTATTGTAAACACACAGGGAAATATATCCTCTCCAGAGTCTTTGTTTTTTAAAATGTCTGCCACAAGAAATCCTGTAACAAAAACAGAATTTCCTACTAAATACTTTTTAAATGTTTACTTGTAAGACTTTCTTATGGTAGACAAAACACAGAGAAGCAAAAGATTTTTTAACTATGCTGAGCATATACAGCTCCCACCACCACTGACAGTGATGGGGGCAAAAGCATGCTGGGGAAATCAGCCCATTAAAATGGTTAGCCTACGGCTCAGCCAGGCAATAGTGAATCAAACAGATACAACTCCCATTTCTACTCAGAAACAGACTACTCATTTGTGTCTCAGGGATCTACATTGCTTTCATAAAGGCAGAGGCAGAGGCCTTTACCGTAGCCTCCAGATCCTTTAATAAGCTGTTGAACCTTGATTTCAGTAAGGCTTTGCCTTCAGTATGCTCCAGCAGTAGCAAAATAAACATATACAGCTGTCAATGCTTTTAAGAAACATTCTCACGTTCTTAAATCATTTGCTGCAATATTTCAAAAGGGACACCAGAGGGCAAAAATTATTAACTGCTGTTCAAATCTAGGCTAAAAGGAGTGGGGACACAGAGCCCTGCCTGCCCAGGCGTGAGGTGCATTTTGGGTGAGGCTGCTGGGGCCAGTGGGGTTGTGCATATGGAAAGGCATTGCCAGACCTGGTTCTGCAGCTCCCTCGGTACTGCTGCACTGAGACTGGGCCTCATCCTCCTGACCAAATGCAAACCAGATGGTACCTCCTGAAGTGAACAAAAGTTTTGTTCTTTATGTAGTGCAATGGTAATCCGTACAAATGTTAAAAATGCAGAATATAAAAACTGGCATGATAAATATAGTTCCATGTCGAAGAATCACCTGACTATGAAACGACTTGTTAAATATATCTTGATAAACAACCAAGAAGCTTTAAAGATCCTTCCCCCTCCCCCCCCCCCAAAAAAAGAACATTTTCCTTTTGAAGTTTGTCAAGTGTAGCAGATTGCATTATTTTTACTAATCTCACTAAGTATTTAGTATAACCTTTATTCACATTTTTTTTCCTCCAAAACAGCTGTGAACAGACAGCATAGCTAGTCACTCTTTTGGGTACTCTGTAGAAAGAAATGTTGGAGAGGCTTTTGGATATGTTCTCCCATTGTCTTCTGCACTGCAGTGCAACATGTGGGTAGGATTTCCTGTGCCAAAAGAAATGCGAGGACTCTCTTCTGTGCTATTATTATCACTAAGAAATACTTCTTGATTCTGTTGTAGCAATGAAAAACATAAAATATCAGCCATGATGGGTCTCATTTTTTCAGTTTCATACTTCAGGGTATATGTGATGAAAAATCGTGGCCACATCTGATTGTCTTATAAAGCCTTAAGTGACAGAAAATGCAGCGCTTTATAACTCTGAAGCACCTAAAACACGTGTTTGCTTGGCAGGCTGGTGGTTTTACCCTGCTGGGCAGCTGAACTCCACTACAACTACTCTCAGTCCTCCTCAAAGGAAAAGGGGGAGAAAATATGATGGAAAGGGTTCAAGAGTTGAGATAAGGACAGGGAGATCACTCACCAATTATCACCACGGACAAACAAGACTCAGTGCAGTGAGATTCATTAATTTATTGCCTATTACTAACAGACCAGAACAGTGAGAAACTAAAACCAAACTATAAACACCTTCCAGAGGAGCAGGAAATGGGGGCTGTGGTCAGTCCCTAGCGCTTCATCTCTGCTGCTCCCTCACGGTCACTCTCTGCCCCTGCTCCCCGTGGGGTCCCTCCCACAGGATGCCGTCCTTCCCCAAATGAGCCTGCTGGGGCTGCCCACAGGCAGCAGCTCTCCAAGAGCTGCTCCCACACGGCTCTGTACCACGGGGTCCATCGCCCAGGAGCAAACTGCTCCAGCACGGGTCCCCCACGGGCGGCAGCTCCCCCCAGACCCCCTGCTCCTGCGTGGGCTCCTCTCCATGGGCTGAAGCTCCAGTTCAGGGCCTGCTCCTGCGGGGACTCTCCATGGGCCGCAGCCTCCTGCAGGCCACATCCACCTGCTCCACCGGGGGCTCCTCCACCCATGGAGGGGCTGCAGCGTGGAGATCTGCTCCATGTGGGACCCATGGGCTGCAGGGGGACAGCCTGCTCCACCAGGGGCCTCTCCACGGGCTGCAGGGGAACTGCTGCTGCCTGCCTGGAGCACCTCCTGCCCTCCTGCTGCACTGACCTGGAGGGCTTCAGGGCTCTTTGTCTCACATTTCTCACTTACCTCTCCTAGATGCTGTAGAGCAGAAGTTTTTGTTTTCCCTTCATTAAATCTGCTCTCCCAGAGGCCCACTGAGCGTTGCTCCCTGGCTTGGCTCTGGCCAGCAGTGGGTCCCTTTTGGAGCTGGCTGGAGCTGGCTCTGATCTGACATGGGGCAGTTTCTGGATTCTTCTCACCGAGGCCACCCCTGCAGCCCCCCTGCTACTAAGCTCTTGCGATGTAAACCCAATACAGGGGGTGAGACCAGTTTCCTACAAGTCAGACTTGTACCCTCAGAGGCTGGCAGCTGTCAGCTCATAGCTGGAGCCTGCCATTTGTACTGCCTGTTCAGCCAAGAGCTGAGAAAGAACATCATGGATGTTGTTTTTCATCTCCAGACATTCTGTGTGACAGCTCCTTGCCACAGCTCAAACAAAGTCCTTTGAGGCCAAAGCATGACAATCTAAAGGAGCACAGCCAAATATATGAAAATGTGCAATGCATTCTACAGAAATTCGAACATCTGTGGTGCTCAAAGAAGATTTCATGGAGCTCTGTAAATATTGTTACATGTAATTAACTTCACAGCATGGGTGCACTATTATCCTCAGTTTATGGGTAGGAAGATTGGCACAGAAAAGATAAGCAATTAGCCCTTGGGAAACAAAAACATTCTATACCCCTGAGGGAAGCAGAACCCAAGCCACTAGAACAGTAAACCTGTCCATCTCTTATTTTCCTTAGTACCATCTTGTGGAACTACTGTTTCTAATTTGGAGGAGACTACAAACAACAGTGCATGCTTATGAAGTACTGTTGTGCTTTAGAACAATAAAATGAGTAGAGGAACATGTCCCTTATCAGATTTTTTTCTCATGGATGTTAAATAGCAATTGACAATTCTAAGCACACAAATCATAAATTTGTGTAAGTCATGACTCTCTTCAAAAAGAATGAGATTGTCTTAAAAGCTTTTTTTTTTTTTTTTTTTTTTTTTTTTTTTTTTTGTAAAAGTGTATCCATCTCTTTTGCTTTCCAGTTTTTGATTCTGTATGATACACACAAAATATATTTCTAGCTTATGTCAACAACCACTGCAATTAGAAGCATCACTATTGTTGAGAATGAAAGCTGAAATCCCTTTCAGATTTTTTTCTCCCCCTGAAAAAGGCAATTTCTATGAAGGTAATCATGGTCAGAGATGGCCATCTGGCTTAGTATCACTTTTGCTTCCTTTGAGCCAACAGCTATCCGTGTCCTACTACCACCAGAAAATGGTACCATCAACAGCTGGCTGAGAGATGAAGGCATTTACAGACATAAAACAGCTTCATGGAGCTAGTGGTCAAGGCATGGGGCAAAAAAATCCCTCCTGAAAAGCCCGGCTCCAGCATGCGCCCTGTTTTGGTTGTGAACTAGTGTGTATGTGCCAGCCCTTCTCACAGCATTAGGAAGGTGAGCAAATGGTCTGAGCACTGGTGATCCACTGGAGCTACTGCCTTGTAACCTGCATTATAAACTGCACTAGAGATAGTCCAAATACTTCATTTCATGCTATTAGCTTGTATACTTCTTTAGATGCTGCAGTCTTTGAAACATGGTGGCCATTATGAGACCTTCATTCAGGTCTTTATACAACTAATTGCAAGGCTAGACCTGGGCAGCGCTGGTTGTAAAGCATCCTTAAGCCAGGAACACAGATTATGCTTTTTTTTTTTTTTTTCCTCACATCATGGGTATGTGACAAAACTCCTGTTGCCCCTGGCCCCTCTTAGCCCAACACTGCCAAAACAGACTTTCACACAAATGTTCGCATTAAAGGAACTCCAAAACACTACAAACACTGTGGTGTGACTGCATTAACGATCTTGGCACCATTATTTGGTATTGCGTACTAATGAGAAAATATTCAAAAACTCACAAATCAAAACCACAGGCTAGTCTTGCTTTAAGGATATGAACACTAGGTGTCAGTGCAGTCCAAGGGAAAGGCCTCATCATGGGGACCCCAGGAATTGCCAGGGAAAAAGTGTTTTTTATATTTTATTTTATTTTTTATTTTATTTTATTTTATTATTTATTTATTTTTATTTTTGAGTAAAAGAATTTTTTGATGATGGCAAAGAAATTAAAAAAAAAGGCAACCATATTATAAATATAGATGTAAGTATATATATAAATGTAAAAACTGTATGTGGATAGCATATTTTATTAGAAGGGGAGTGGATGATGTGTACTGCAAATTGCAATCTATTTCAGGATGAACTTTTCAGTACACAGTGACAGAGTCCCCATCTTCTTTCAGCTGAAGAACCCCATATCAAAAAGGTTTGCTGGACTGAAGCTGTTCAATGCTATTTTCCTACTCAGCATCAATTTTAGATACCAGCTTTCACATGATTCAAGATAAGTGGGATATGGTGGATTTGAGGGCACTGATTTGTAAGTACAGAGCATACTAAAGCACAAACAAGCCTATAGAGAAATCATCCATACCTCTCTAACACCTCAAATATCCTTGTTCACTCATATTTCTTATTTTTTTAAATGTCTTTTTCCTTATTCTTTTCCCTCTGTAACCTAAATATCCTTATCTCCTCCACTCTTTCAATCTAAATGTGTTCTGAAATAATTGCAGACATTGAGAGTTGAAAAAATGAAAATGACAAGTAAAAATACAAATTTACATTCAGAGCCAATGAATACTTGTATCCCTTCATGTCTGGATTTCATCATTTGCTGATTTGTAATTTAGAAGAGCAGTGTGAATGAGAAACAAAGTTCTGGCATTTTTTTTTTTTTTAATTATTTCTCTTTTTTCTGTCTTTTAACAAATGATGGCTTCTGTCAAAATAACCCCCCATAAAACCTTGCATAGCTCCCTTGTGAGATCTTCCTATGCCAATTAAGTTCAAATGAAATGTAGTGGCTTTTTATTTGCTTTTTTATTTATTAAATGTGTCCAGACAGCCTTTGGCTACCATTAGAAATTTGCTAATAAAACAGACGTCTTGTTGATCTGTGTCAACTCAGTGCAGAGTCCCCTCCAGGATAAACTAGACATGTTCACCACCATGTTCTTAGGCAAGGGCCTGAGAAAACAGATGAGCCACACATCCTGCCCAGAAAATCAACAGGTTGGGATACTGGCAAGCCAATCAAGGAAATGAAATTCACTGGTATACAAAGCTCCTGTCAATGAGTTTGTGACACATGCTGAAATGTCTCTGCTAAGAATGACAGATAAAAAAGAATATCCCTGCTGACCTTTTGCAAAAAAAGAGAGGTGGCTCTGGACGTAGTCTGGTGTCTGCCATGCCTTCTGCCAGCAGTGAGCTCAAAGCTGTACTCTTCAATCACCCACTGCCAGGAGTAATTTTCACTGAAAGGGGTGGATTATGTACATCCACAAAGGTTACTTGCACAGGTGAAGCTCAAAGGACTGGGTTGTTGATTATGCACTTACAAGGAAAGGATACAGATTCAAGGCCGTGAGAGTGCTGCTCTTGACCCTGCTTTGAGAAGGGGGGCTTCACTAGAGACATCCACAGGTCTCTTCCTACCACAGCTATGCTATGATCCTGAAAGTCTTTTCCATTTCTAATTCCTAAGTTCATAGGTTATGTTAGAGAGAAAAGGCAGAGAAGTTGTGATTCTGGTCTACACTTTTGCAGAGGAGAAAAAACAGTGAGTTCAAAGATGTTGTATTAGGATCAAAGCACTCTAAGAAAAGAATGTGACCTCATGGTGGCCTTCTGAATTTGCTGTAGTTCAGTTTAGAAACATCATCTATTTTCACCCAGGCACTTCAAGCACAAAGTTATCCTGTTAAAAATGGGTGTTAGCAGGTTAAAGAGCTGCAGACTGATAAATGCAGATCTCCTCGATCAAGCCTGATGAGAGGCAGTTACATGCCACATGGGCTGCCAACAGGACAATCTATCAACTCTGTAGGTGTCCAGACCATAACTGAGGTAAGCTGGCAGATGACAGGCAATTATTCACAAGCCACAAATAACAAGATGTTTGACAAGCAGCTGGTATTAGATGATGTCTTTTCCTTGTTGATGCTGTGGAAAAAAAATCCATTAAAAGGTGAGCTGAGGTGAACAGTAAAGGTGTTTTTTTTTTTTTTTTTTTTTTTTTAGGATTTAACAGATGTGTACATAATTACTAAGTGAGAAGAGTGTATGGTTAAATTAATTTAACTTAAAACAATATTTTGGAGAAGCAGTTGTGCTGTAGTTTGCCAATGCCTACATTCAGAGTCCAGTTTCCTAAGTAAACACCATGTCTCGCAACCAACTTGAAAACTTGACACAGAGAATTTTGCTGAATTCTCCTTCTGACATCATTACATAGAGTATAGATACACTGCTTTCTTCTGACTGACTTGCTCGCAGCAAAGTTCACTGTTTCTATGTCAATCCTCATGCTGTTGTTCCATTAGATACCATCCTATCATCTTCCTTTCTTCTGGCTTCTGTCCTACATTTCCTCTCTTCTCAGCTCTCTTTTCTTCTTCATCTGGGCACATGAATATATTTTCCATAACCTTCATGGACATTTTTGTTTTTTTCTTCTCTCCTAAAACAAAATTCTCCTTCATCAGGGCCAACTCTGTAAACATCTGAGTCTTGCTGAATCATTCATTAGCATCACTCCCACAGACTTCTCTTGAACAATCCTATTTCCAATAGCACATCAGCCCATGATTGCCAAAGAAGGATCTCAAAGAGAAACACAGCTGCCACTCAACATGCCCAGCATGACACTAACACATGTGATGTCATTCCACAACCACAGGACTTGCTGTTATTCTGTTTTGTTTTTTTCCCAGCCATTGATACTGGACTAGCAACTTCCCAAAGAACAGTTATTTAATAGCAGCTCTGCAAGCCAGAGAGCCTGAGCTAGCAGCTTTAGAAAGGCAGAAGCTGTGCTTTGGTTTCAATCTGGCCAGCTTGCAAGTCAATGACAAAGGACCTCTGCTATGTCACAGGCCCAGACAAACAGAGGGCATAAAACGGTAATTTCGCAAGAGGAACTGAGCTTTTATAATAAGCTTAGGAACCAAAGGGTGAATAGCAAAGGCTAAGGAGAGCATACTGAAAGACAATGCCTACTTCTTTCCCAGGATAAGAGGGAAAATATTTATCTTCTTTCCTTAAGCTTGGAGTTCAACAGAACTTTCTCCTTTTTTTTTTTTTTAATATATATATTTTATTTTTAATTTTATTTATTTATTTATAATTAGGTAGGCAAATCATGTGGCAAATCAAAATATGGAGCTTCTTTTTGGCCATAAATTAGTAATCCAGATGTCATTTCTAAAAGTATATTCCCCTTCTAGCCCACAGCCAGCCATCACTTTAGCACTGTCATACACTGTACATGCTAGGGTATTTAACCTTATGCCTTTTCAACAACATCTAGCACAGCTGCTAAGAGAAGATCTTGCAAAAGTGGCATGGAAGAGGCATAGAAAGAGTCATAGTTCTCTTCTGGCTTCTCTAAAAGAAGAAACGAGCAGACACTGTCATGCTAACTTTCACAAGAAAAGAGACTGTCATCAGTATTATCCACTCAAGCTAAAATTCAGGGGGATTAAAATTGCAAATTCAACACATTCGTCTTTGTGGCTTTCTATAATTGAGAGACATATCCCTGTCTATTTGTCCTCTACCCATCAGGTAACCAGACCTCTCTATCTTTGTCTTGCTTATTTTGATCCATTCTCAGCAACACGTGGCAGGTTTCTTCTGAGGAGCTTGGTCATGGGGTGTAGTCCAAATAAGACTCATCTGAAGAAAAACTAACAATAAGTCTTAGGTCTCCCATCTTCATCAAATCCTCATTCTTCCTGAGAGCCAACAGGGCTTTACTTGTTGTACATGCAGTACTTTAGGCTTCCTCTGCTTTGGTCATTCAGTCTGCCTGCTGACTTGTCTTGCCATGGTGCTCTGTGAGGAGAGCTGCAGGGAGAGGTTAAGGGAGGCCAACCCTGTGCTCTGACATGGCTGAACATGATACTCCTAGATCTTATAATAGATTGAAACTACAGCGACAGTAAGATTTCACACGTGCCCCAGGCATGCATATGTATGCATGATGGAAGGGCTCCAAAAATATTCATAAGTTTTTCAGTGTTTCCTCTAACACTCAGTGTTTTTAGATCCTTGCTAACAATTCAAGATATAAAGTATGTATTGCTGTGAATATCATTTTCAATTCTCAGATAATTCCCCTCAGCCCCCTGCCGCACCCCCCCCCCAAAAAAAAAAATATCACATTAATACTTTCCTCCTGAATATACTTCAAAATTTTTATTATATAAATTTCTTATCTGCAAAATTTGAATCTGGTTGTGACATAGGCATCACATGTTATCATTTCTGCTGCCTGAATTTGATAAACAAGAAAACATTTCCTGCAAGAATTGTCACACATGCATTTTTTGTAACTGTAATTGTAAGGCTTATGGGAGAACGTTCAGCTAACTTTACAAATTCCTTTTCTCTGGGCATTCATGCCACTGAAATGCAATCACTTCAATGTTTAAGGAAAGACTGAAACGTCAAAGGGAAATAGAAAATGGCATAAGCATATATATTTCCTTGCAGTTAGAGAAGATTCTTGGACTGTTTTTTTTTTTCAATTCTGATCTTGTGGAATTTTAAATAGCTTCATAAATTTGTATATGCCCACAAAGAAGAAAATCTAATTTTAATTGCTCATAGAAATGTAATTTATCCTCAAATATTTAATTTGAATTCATATTTCAACTCAGGTTATCAGTGCTATAATCTGTAGGAAAGAAACAGGAATGCCATGAGTTCTTTAAAGACGGACTGGTTTTCTGTTGAGTTCACTAGATGTATGTACATAGAAGTATAATGGACATCTCTGTATTTTAAAAAAAAATGCATTTTATCATTGCTTCATTCCAACTTTCTTATTTCTTTTTCTATCTAGAGGCCAAATGATTTTTTTCTTTTCATTCAAGTAGCTTATAAGGGAATAATATTTATGATTAGAACCTTTTAAAAGCCATTAAATAAAGAATTATAAAGACGATAAAAATGTACTTCTTTTGGTTAGAGAATGTATTATCACCTCTGAACTGAGTGTACATTGAATTTTGAACCAAAATAAATAAAAATATTTTATGGGTTCACTGGAATTTGGTAGTAATTTTCTACCCAAGTCAACATATTAGACTCTTGTAGTGTTGTCAGTTCACAAGATTTAAGCTTTAATATCTCTGAAGTGGGTGCTCTTCTGTAAAGCTGGAAATTGTCCTGTTTGTAAATCTTGGGGTGAAATATCACCGCCATGTTGGGAAGTGACCACTGCATGCACAAGTGCAATTTATAGAATTTCTGCAGGGACACAAATTACCCAGTCGAGAGTGGAAATGATATTAGATGACTCAGTTTCAAACCAAAGGAACCTAATAACAATTATTTACAAGTCCTTAAATAGAGGACATTCAGTATGTTAGCTTTGGAAGCAGAAGTGTTAAAATCACTGGGTACAGCAGTTGCTGTAAGCATTGAAGACTTTAAAAAAACCTCTCAGGAATGATTGCTTCAGAAAACTGTGTGTGATGTATTTCTTTTCCCTCCAAGTCAGAATAAAGGTAAGGGGGAAGTTAGCACAGGGTTATTGTGATCCTTTAGTATAAAGACACCCATCCGTCCTTCATGTAGAAGGTCCACTGCTAGAGCAAGACTTCAGCTAATGCACCTATACACTGGACATCGTGTTATTAATGGTCCTGCTAATAGTTGGTGACAGTGAGAGAGTGGATTTCCACAGTTCACAGCCCTTAGTAAGACTCCTTCTGGAACATTTCTCTCCACTATCATCACCCCGACTCCCCCTCTGACCTCTTTATCAGTCAGTGAGTGGTACCAGAGGCTTAGGACACATAATCACAGCAGTGTGCCATGTGTGCTCTGCAGAGCAGCACAATGCAGAGGGAAGAAAAAAAAAATAAAAAAAAGCATTGCTTCAAAAAATACAAGTTCCTGTTAATATTTCATGCTGTAATAACATGATTTTGTTTCAACTCCTCCTTTTGCATTTACTAACTTCACATGTATTTTCCCGTGTCAACTTCAAGTGAATGTTCATATTTATAGTTATGCATCATGATTTAAAATTCACCATGGTCAGTGAAAGTGCTGCTATTGACTTCAGTGGACTTTGGATCAAGTCCGTATCTGCCTTAGACTTCTTCCTCTCTTGACTCCTAGACATGAATCCAGAGGCTGAACCAGGCTTATGTACATAGTCAAGGAATTTAAAAGTACAATTAAAAGCAAACACTATTGTGTTTGCTTCCACTTTTGCCTCCCTTTGAAGAGAAAGAGAAATAGCTGCTTATTTCAGTACATCCACAATTAAAGTTAAAATCAGCAGCTACAGGTTAGTTTAATTCAAGAGTGCTTTGTGTTCAGCAAACCACAGAAAATGGAAGCTTTGCTCCTGTCTTATCTCAGACCAAGTAGTTGAAGCTATGTTGTTTGGTAGAGAATATTACACACATGCTGAAGCACAGTACTGGCTCTCGGACAGCACTTGGTGTCTTCAGGAGCACCTGGAGTCTTCCAGGGCCTTCAAACCTCGCACTTGGCCGTCCACATAAATATATCTAAGCATTGTGACGCTGTTGTTGGCTGTAGGAGGAAGGGCGCCTGTAACGTACTGTTCCACCTGAGGCAGCAGAGGCACTGAATCTCACTACACTGTATGTTGAAATTGCCGAAGCTTCTCCTTTGAGACTCTTCATTTACCATTTGCAATATTTGTGGTTACTGTACTTCCACAGAAAGCCTACATGTAAGTTGTAAGGTGGGCAAAACCATCATTCTCCCTAACACGGAATGACCCAAGAACAATGGTAAGTACTTGACTGTCAGTTTTGAATAACTTCTAAAAACTTCTTCCGACTTTTTTTGGAAGTATTCTTCAAACTTCTTTTGACTAAATTTGCATTTGAGTTGTTCACAAAGGTTGAAAATATTCTCTCTCTCTTTCTTTTCAGAAACAGCAATGTTTTTGTATTGCGTACCAGTTTCCTTAATCTAAAGATCAGTGATGGTGTTTTCAATTCTTGTGTACAGGAGAAGTAACTTCAGTCTTTCTGGAATTCCTTTTGGTGTTTTTCACCTTGCTAGGAGAGTGCTTGAACATATCTCTTAAGGTATGTTAAATTTTTTGAAATAAGAACTTAAAGAACTCTTCTAGTTGGCTTGTTTCCTTAAAACAAAATAGGTATATAACTCTCACTCAAACTCAGAAAAGATTAGATTAATGCAAAAAGCTACCCCAGTTGGTGCAGTATGTCTGAGGGCTGGTCAAATGGAAAGAACTTACCCTTTATTTTCCTTTTGTTTTGCTTTGCTTATTGATACCAGTAGTACCTTTCAAAAATCTCTGACTATAGGTTAGTGACTGTGACTGCTGGTTTAACCATTCACAGCCATGACTTTAGGCAGTTTTATGCCTTTAGTGAACAGCTGTATGGAGTGTGTTTGGGAATGTTCCTGTTTTTTTTTTTTTTTTTTTTTTTTTTTTTTTTTTTTTTGTTTTGTTTTTTGTTTTGTTTTGTTTTGTTTTGTTTTGTTTTGTTTTTCCCTCTATCTTATTGATTGCTGTGTAGTACTGTATGTCCTATAACACTTACAGGACACTGGACAGTTATAACCTTACTTATAACCCAAGCACATCCCTCCCAGGTGTTGTTTTCCCTGCTGTCTAGAATAGGACCATGCCATTATTTGTCTTTTTACTCTGAGACATTAAAGGAGCAAGAGGTCCACCATACATGCTCTCTACCCTAGGCTCAGACATGCTTTTCTCTCTCTCATAGCTCTTGGTCAATGTTTCCAATTCTTGCAAACTTGGGGTAGTGAGGAGGTAGCTTTTTTTATTTTTCTTTCCCAGAAATCCCAGCACATAGAATCAGGTCAATATATGATACACTCAGATTAAAGACAAGCAGGACCTAGAAGTCATTCTGTACACACTATTGCTAATACTGCCTGGCTACTCAATTAACATGTCTGATCATTGAAGATGCTTCTGAGATTGCAGCACTTGGAGAATCCTTTGGATCTTTGTTTTAGCACGTCTTTCCAGTCACCTACTTTAAAGAAATTTGGAGGACCTTAATATTCCTGGAGATTGTTATTCCTCTATCAAACTGACTAATAGATTCAAAACAGAGAGGCGGGAGGACTGGTGAGACACAACCCAAGCATATGTCGACCATGATACATGGCTCATTTCTTTAGGAAATCAGAGGGGAAATCAGCTATCATTTTACATTTTAAAAGGGTTTGGATTTCTGCAGACATTTATGGTCAGCATACAGCTCCCTGGGCTGGACTGGCAGGGAGAAACCCAAGGTGAAGAAGGTTTTCAAGTCCAGAGAGCGTCCTTCTCAGCAGCTCCACAAGGAGATACAGACAGCTGCTCTGATCTGGCCCCTCCTGTGCCCGGGACTAGACCTTGCCAGGTGCTGCACATGCTGGCCCCACTCCAGCAAAGCACTTAAGCACATGCTTAACTTTCAACACATCAATTACTCATGCAGAAGTCAAGCCCGGAGAAGCTGCTGCAGAGATAGCAGCGAAAAGGAAGTGGGGAGGTGGTGACCTTAGTACCTCTCTTTCCCAATGGGCCTGTCTGCAGACATCATTCAGGGCCTGGGGTAAAACGATCGCAGAGGCTAATAGGTCAGTGACCTGCTACTCTATCATTGGCCTAGCCCCAACCTTTGCAAAAGAGAAGAGAAAGGAGGGGGGAAGATCTGTACAGTTTGTCAGATGTTATCACTGTTGATACGACAAAGCTTTGTTTTCAGGAATTTTCCTTTCCCAGTTTGCTGTGTAAAAAGATGGCAACCCAGAGAGCTGTGGTGGCAGAGAGGAAATGTGCAACCTTTTGTTCTTGCTCTGCCACTCACATCTGTGACAGGTTTCCTTTCTCCCTTAAGCTATTCCAATTTCTAGCTCTGCGTGCGTCAAAATAAGTTTCCAAAGCAAATCACAAATGTATGGGGTAATTAGAGCTGTCATTTTGATGTCAAGGCAAAACACTCTCCTTCCCAAGAAGAGGTACACCTCCTGCTCAACAGCATGTTGCAGTGATGATGAAGGATTTGGCATTTGTCTCTCTGTCATTGTTTTCAGGGAGCTGCTTTATGGTGCTGCCACACCAGTCCTTCTCGGTTTCAAACTCTTGGAAAATGTTCCTGAGAGGGAGAAAACTATGCATGACGACTAAAACACATAAAAGTTACCCTAGTGTCACCTCTTCAAAAATATGGATATCTACAGAATTAAAAGAAAAATTAAAATATATATTCAAAAACAACTATTGAGAAAAAAAAAAAAAGAAGAAAAAAAGAAAAAAGAAAAAGAAAAAAGAAAGAAACACAGGAAACTGAAAGATAAGGTCCATCCCTTCAGATCTCCAGCAACTGAAGAACTTTTTCTTTTGAACTTTTTGGAGAAGGATCTTTAAAAAGTACTGTGACAGCCAGGCATGCAACCCACATCCTCACTCATCCAGAGTGACCCTCAGGGACACATCTGAAGCTGCCTTCACAAACTGCCACAATAATGACATTCTCACCAGGAGTCTACTCTATACTCTTCTCATAGTTTGTTTTTATATGAGCATGTTGTAATAACAGCAATGTATATGACGATAATTATTTCAAAGACCCCCCTCTTCTCTTTGTGGGAGTTTAAGTGCATACAAAAATGAATTCTTTTCCAAGCAAACTGCCCTGGTTTAGTTCCTGAACTCCTGTGCCATACACAACTCCCCCGTTTTGTAAAACTGCAGCTTGCTCCCTAGTCTTCACTCCCCAGATGCTACCTGCAGTATCTCAGTTACAGGAAATTTCAATCAGAACTGAGTCAAAGCTATGCTTTAGACTTGGAAAGAGTGAAAACAATTGGAAAGCTATCTAAAATGCAAGACAGGAAGAAAATGGGCTTTCTAATTGAGATACAAGACACTTGCATTCATATTTGCTCTCCAACTAGTGTCTGATTCACTTTTGGTGAATCATTTGCTCTCTGTGTTTCTGAGTCCCCAGCTCTGCAGAGAGAAACACTACGATTCCTTTCTCCCATCTTTCATGCATTTTCTTAGCGTGCAGGGAGGTACTACTGTGAACCACTTAAATCAGAGAGGGGGCTTGTTTGTGATGCTGTTCAGTGATGCGGTTTGCTGATAATAGTTTAAGGACTGTCTGTGTACTGCAATTCACTGTCCTGTCAGTTGAGCCGCTGTGATTTTTTCTGGGAGATGCTGAAACCAGAGCAGGAAACTTATCTAGCTAAAAATAAGTCTTGCCTTCATTTCTCATTCAGGTCAATGTACTGATAAGTACAGTGTGATCCCATCAAAAGGTCCTAGCACAAGTGGACTGTGAGACATAGAACAGGGGTGGGAGCAAAGACTTAGAGATTTCTCAAGCTAGTTTATCCAGCATTTCATTTCACTGAAGCCTGAATAAAATATTTTAGGCTGGAAAAATATCAGGTATGGTTTCTGAGTATCTGCTGTAACTCCATTATGAAACTTTGCCCTTCTGCAGGACTTGCATTCACATACCGCAGCAGCTCTTTGCAAACATTAAGTGCTGTGTTCCTACAACACACCTGGCAGGCAGATAAAGTATCCTCTTATCAGATGGGCAAAACGAGCAGCACAGTGATCACCACTGGCTCAGCATTGCAGCACGAGTGAATGTGAGAGGTAGCAAGAACCACGATGTCCTAATTGCCGGACTGATGCTTGAACTACCAGGCTTCTACTGGAAACTGGTGGCCACTGGCTGACACTGCCAAGGGAAAGATGCTTCAAACAACAATAAGAATGGGGTGAGGAGTAACAACGATATGACTTGCAGATGGCTTTCATTAAATAGAGGTTTTTATTGGATTAAAGACACAATTTGGAGTCTACAGTAGAACTGCCTGAAATACTTTCATCTAATCTTGAAGAAGCTTTTTGACCAAATCAAACATTTTGCTGGGAATTTTTCAATTCCACTGAAATTTCCTGGGGGATTCTTGGTTTAAAATAACAACAACAATAAAAAGTAATTTCAAAACAGTCATGTTTTATAGTTTTATCACCGAATATGAAATATACTTTATATAAAATATATGCTTCTGAGAATAATTGTTATTTTTGCCAGCTCTTGCCAGGAGAAGCTTTGTGGTGGATTATCATGATTGACTGACTGGGCTACAAATATCGTAAAAACTGAAATACTTTTATGTGTTAAAGAAATAACATTACAATACTTATTCCAGTGATGAAACTAGTGATGAAAGTTTCCCTGAAAGAAAGCTTCCTCTTATTCTATTCAGTGTTTACCTTTAACCTTTAAAAATATCCCGTTTTCATAATAAAAGCAATTATCTTGTGATGTTATTTTGGCTTAGAGTTTTGGGATCAGGGGATAATTGCATTTAGCCAGATGTAACCATTTTCACACACAGCTAAGGAAACCCATCAATGTGCAAATTACATTGATTTGATCAATCCAAATAGAATTATATACAAATCCAAATAGAATATATAAAATCCAAATAGAATTATATAGATGCTTACAGCTCTATGTCCTGCCATATTCTAGGCTGCTAACGTAATACTTTCTGTACCTTTTCTTCTCTTGGGCAATTCCACATAGGTAACCTTATGGATAGATACTGACACTATGCATGAACAAGAATAAGTCTTTGAGTAGTCAAAGGAAGTGAAAGATTTGCCATACTTGTTTTTTGAGCCTATCTGTGATTGCTTCAATAAACAAACCAACTGAAACCTTAGCCCCACTTTCCTTCTAATTTTTCAACTGTTCGAAATTAGCTGTGGACCTCAGGCTCCAGTACAAACAGAGCCCCAAACCCCACCTAGACTGACTCCTCAAATGCCAGATAAATCCTTTCTGATTATGGTTCTTAAGAAGAAGAAATGTTTATAAGCATGGAAAATAATATCCATATTTTCATAAATAATGAGAACAAGTGGTGAGGGAGGTTAAGGGAAAGGATGCAGATTGTAATTCTAAACCAAAGGAACAAAAAACAAATCCAGCAACCCCCTGAAAGATTCAGAAGTCCCATCAGACCGAAACCAAATGTTTTCAAAGTCTGCAAAAACCTTCTGGTGTGAAATAATATTGAGTCTCAATGAGAGTGTGGTTAGCAATAAACTATAAATCACTGCACAGAGAGCTTTCTAACTGGCAAGTGGCAAACACATGAAGGCTGTTTCTCCATACATATGGCTTATTTGAATATAATTTCTAGGTTGTGCATACGGAAACAAGATTTATCTAATATCACTGTATTTCAGAGCCCTTTAAATCTCTTCTGAGCTCCACTGTCTAACTCCAGCCCAAGCTGACAGAGAGCGAAAGGCTTGGTTCTAAAAGCGCTGTAAGTGTCACCAGCAGACACCAGAAACAGTAAAGAGGTGAGACCCATGGTGAACATACCAACAGCAGGGACAGCTGTGGTTGAAGCTCAGAGCCATGGGCTTTTTCAGCTGCAGAACTGAAGCCAGAGGCAAACAAGTTCTGCTGCTCACTGAACAGCAATATTTAGGGAAAGAGCCTCTGCTCAGACTCAGTTCTCCTCTTATACTTGTTTCATAACTTTTCTCTCCTGTAGCTTCATATTGAGAGAAAACTTAAAGAACAGGTGCTGACCAAAGGCCCCCGAGTATGTAGGGACTGAGGCAGACAGCCTGTTTTCTAACACCTGGTGTATCTCTTTCTCCTTTGCCCTCCAGAAATTCTATACTCCACAGTGTTTCTACCCACCAGGTAAACAACAACAACAAAAAGTCTTTCCATGGACTGCAGCAGTCACTGCTCCAACAGTATTACAAGAGCCCCTAGTGAGTCTCTTCTATAACGTTCAGTGGCTCCTCCTGGGGACAAGGCTCCTGGAAAAATGTTCTTCATAGTCTTCCTCTCTCTCAGTCTTCTGTGATAACATTTCAATCACAGGTAGGAAAAAAATTGTCTTCCCAGTAGTGGATCCACACCTGATAGTGGAGGGAATGGAGAAAGATGAATGAATGGAGGGCAGTAATGATCTGTATTTCATGAGCCTCTGAGCAAAGGACTTTTCCATAAGGCCCCATGAAAGACCAATACCTGATGAATCACTTTTCTGATGCAATTTGTACATCTATGTCAATGAAACTCCAGTTTGAAGCCATTTTAGTTGACAGCTGCTGCATGGCACAGACAGGACAGCATTCAGCACTGGCTAGCCACCTGAGTGCTTAACAGCTTCTCAGCGGGTTTTGCAAATTTTATTCTGATTCAGGAGCCCCCTGAAATCTCACTGCCACATGCGGTGGTTGTGACTATATGGTTGGGTGTGACTTTGTGGTGTTGGTAGTAATGGAAAGGCACGGCAGAGCCCAGGAGCCTCAACCTTGGTTCAACCTGTAATGACCTTAGCAGGCTGTTCAGAAAGGACCTTTATTTTTTTGGAATGGGAATTTGCTGCACAGAGAAAAAAAAAAAAAAAAAAAAAAGCTGTCTGTGTGTGCTGAAGGCAGAATTAAATGAGAGCAAGGAGACAGACAAGAGAATGGATACTCCCCAGGAGCATTCAACTGGAGTTGTGTATTGGGGGACAGAAAAGAAATGAGCCAGCTGAGCTTGATGTTGGAGAATGAATGTGATTTGTCTTTTATTAATAAAAGAGGTCTCCCCACAAAGGAAATTCCCATCTTGGTCTGGTGATGTAGCGCTAAGTGGTAATTGATACATGAAATGCCAAAGCCTGTAGATATCTAGTTACAGTGGAGTAGACACTCTTTGGGGCTTGTAATTACAGGGAGTTGGCAGACATACAGATTTCATCTTTGAGAGAGAAAAGGACTTTCTACTCTCCTGCCAGCTGGGATGACTAAGCGTAGTGCCAAGCTGGACATACCTTCCAGAGCATTTGTACAGCAGTGTTCAGTTCTACCTCAAATTCTTTCACTCTTGGTTTCTGAAAATGAACTAATAAAATATTTGTAATGGCACCTGCAGTTGTGAGACATCTTGGAGAGAAAAGCCAAGTCCTGACTCCCCATCAGAGGAAGGCACAGTAGAGAAAAAGCAATATCTTAGAGCTGTGTAGGGGGGGAAAAGGAATGGTTTCATAATGTCTGGGGCACAAGGACAGCTGATATTTCTATTCACTGCCCTGGCTGCATGCAGAAGCCTGCTCTCTGGAGCTGTCCTAATGGTGTGAATTAGGCACTGATGTAGCAAACCATGGGACAGATGTGGTTTCTCAGGCACTCCACCAGAGGCAAGCTGCCCAGGGGACATTTGCAGAGTCCAGACATGTTGTAATCACACCTGGAAAGGTAGACCTGCCCTCCGTTGCTCTTTTCAGACTATCTTTGCATATTTTCCCTCTAATTTGCAGTATTGAGATAAATCACATCAAGTCTGTTCTTGGGATCTATGCTGGCTGCCAAGGTGGCAGATGATCAGCTATTTGATATGTAGTTAGACATCTCTACATGAAATATGCATAACCTGTGAGAAAAAGAGCAGTGCTAATATTTTTTGGTCAAATTCTGCTCCCAGTTGCACCAGAGGAATGCAACTGAATTCAATATGATTTACAAGAATTAAGGGACATCACTTTATTATTATTATTAAGATGACATTTAGGTTTTAGTTGCAGTTAATAGGGTTGACCAGTGACAAATCTCAAAGAAAAGTAACACTGTTGTTTGTTTTTCTTCTCTAACTGCAGTGCCAGCCCCAGTTTAACAAAGCACCCTATAATATTTGCTTAGGCACAGAACTTGTTAGCCTAGCTTATTTTTACTGTTTATCCCATGTTTCTGTAAAAATGTGCAAAAAAAAAAAATATGTTAATGCCAAATGTTCTCAAATACCCCCCCCCCCCTTTTTTTTTTTTTTTTTTTTTTTTTCCACTCCAGAGGCATAGCATATGCTAGGAAGAGTTTGCAAGTATGTCTATGCTGGAATTTTTATATCAATAAACCCCTAAGGGGTGGTGCAACTCCCAGCAGTGCACTGCTTCCAAGGTTCCAAGGATGAAATAACACATCCTGGCAACCCGAGCATTTTTTGCCAACATAGCTGCGAGGATTTTTTTTTTTTTTTTCCTGAGAGAATACCAGAAAAACCTTCTCCTGAGAAACCAAGCGGAGACTCCACATTGGCCAGCTGCTTTGGACATTCACCTGGCATAAACATTTCCTCAGCCCTGGCACTACTGCCTGCCAAAAGCTTACTCTGTCCCTATACACTCATCCATCAGAGCTGCTGCAGGACAGTTTGATAAACTGGTGATTACAATAGAAGGTGGAAGAACTGGGAGTCAGTCAGGCAAAACAGGAGCTGGAAGCAGGTTCTCCTGTGCCTCAGGACAGCTCAAACACCAGCCTTTCAGCTAACCTCAAAGGCAGAGCTCTATCTGATTTTCAGTAGAAGCATGTGTTTGGGCCCAAGAAGTCTTTACCAAGGAAGATGTTTTTGCAGCTGATACGCCTCAGCTTTTAAAAATTGGCTGTATTCTAACAGAAGCACATGCACAGTCACATTTGCCTGAAGAATTTCTGATCAGCTCTTGTTGTGAGCTCAGGAAAGGCCAAATGACCTAAGGGTTACAAAGTGCCAGTTACAGATAGTGTTTCACATTTTTTCTTAGAAAAATAGTTATGAAACTACTGAATTTTTCTCCTGCTTTTTTTCTGTATGTCTTCCAATGCAAAATACTTTATTCTCCCAGTGGAAACCAATCATTTGCTAAATATTTAGCGTAATTCATATCTCTGTCTCTCAAGTGGGGCAGTGTTTACACTTCAAAAGCAGGAATCTTTCTTCTTATTCCACAGTCACTCCATAGAAATAAATACAAACCACAGAACCCGCACAAATCTTCGCTAAGGCACAAAATTTTAAACACCTTACAGATTAATGTTTATGGAGCCTGTCAGAGATTTAAAACCACAACCAGAAAGAAAGGTTTTCTTCAGCTCTGAGAAACGAACTTTTTGCCTCATGTCAGCGTCACGCTGAAAAACCCTGGGCAAGTTGTTTGTCTAAGCAGACAGGTCCTTATTCAATTGTTCACAATGTCTTTGTACTTAGTGCTTGCTGTAAATTTGTCTCTTTGCCACCCTCTTTACCTCTGCATGCCTCAGAGACAGGGGCAGCCAGCAGCTTACCACTAACTCAGCCTAAGGGGAAATGCTAGCAACAAAGACCAGTCTGCCAAAACCCATAAAACCTTCTGCTTTTTGCCTTGCTTTAAAAAAAATAATATAATAATATTGTGCTTTCTCTAAAGTGGTAAAGCAACACATGCCCAAATGAGTTCTTGACATTATGTTACAGGATTTTTTAAGGGTTTTGAAGAAACCTTGGCACTTATCAACATGTTCTCCAAAACGCATGATTGTTAATTGGTTTAGTAGTCAGCAAAGGTAACAAACTGGTTATAGAAGGTGCAGCCAAGTAGCTCTTTGTGAAGCCCATGAAAATCACAGCCTCTGAAATACCAAGTAAATCCAAACGGAAAGAACTGATTAAAAGCAGAAATGGAGCCATATCCACTGTCATGATAACCTGTTGTTTCACTGCCACCACTCTATGAAAATGTACCTGTTCTTACCCGCTGGGAAAAAACAGCCAAGGAAAATCATAAAAAAAGAAATGAAACAAACATTCTTGACAAACTGTGGTGTTTTCCTCGAAGGCTTAACCGAGCTTCTCTTTTTGCTTGTCAGTTTTGTCCTCTTTCTGACAGGTAAGAAAATATGACTCTTAATGGACTAAAAGCCACTGTCACCCACTGCAAAGAGCTTGAATAGGTCAAGCATGGCCACTCTTATACAGATTGCAGTGTGCCACTATCTCCCGAAGGCAACCAAGACCTGTCTGTGGCCATACACTGCAGATCTGCTGCCTCACAGGCCTTACGGGGATGTCCCTGTAAGACCACAGGCCTGCGATGGAGACATTCCTGCTCCCCACTGATTGTAGGGTCCTCCTCACCCTCTTGATCATGTTTCCATCATTTCACCCCTGCAAATGAGAGTGTTGTTTGTAGCCATGAGCTATGTTTTCCCATTCAGCACAGTTTTTCGGCCCTGTGTGCCTGTTATAGGGAGGGGGCAGGAAGGAAGGGGAGGTGGGATGAGGGGGAGCCAGAATCTGCCTGTTTGCTTCCTATTTCCTGCTTTCTTAAAAGGCATTAATCCTTGAGCAAGGTGCCACTTAGCAGGCCTGGAGCCTGAAGCCCGTGTTTATGTACAGATGGGAAGGTGCAGGAAGGGGTGAGGGAGGCTTCCCAGCGCTCTCAGGCGGTTTCGCCTCCATCTTGTCCTGGGCTGATCTCTGTCAGTGGTGACAGTGTGGCTCTGGCTCTGGGCCCACTTAGGCTTTGGTGCCTGGACTGAGGCTGCTCGCTGTGGTGAAGGCTTCACAAACACCTTGTTCCCACAGGAGACTGGCTTGGGACCACAAAGCTTGCTTTACACTGGGCTGAGGGAGAGGCTGGCGAACATAATGGGTTTTGGGTTACTATGGGTTTCCAAATCTGAAATAGCAAGCTGGTACACAATACAAATGTCAATGCTGGGGACTGGAAATAAGAAATACTCATGCACTTTACCTAGCTTTTTATTCCACTCTTAGGACTGTATGAAATTTCCACTGCTAAAATACCACACTTTTCCTGTGAAAGCATTTCCATCTATCCCCACAGTAGAACTCTTCCTGTCCTGAGAAGCAGTGCATATGGGATGGTGAAGTAGCATATCTCTGACAGCTGTCCAGGATATTCCTGATAGGAAGACTTATATCTTCTAATTCAAACTGTTCATTCCTTCATTTCTATCTGTGAGTGGAAAGAACTTCCTCCGCAAAATGCTGAGCCATACAGTCAACAGGTACAGCCAGAAAAATAAGTCTGGTCAAGGAAGGGGAATAATATGAGATAAGCACATTTATTTGTGTGCCAAAAGATTTCAAAGCTATTTTATGACATGCATTTTTCTATTGCATCCTGTGTTGCTTCAGCTATTCACTAGCACTCAGGAAAGCATTTTACCATCAGTATATCACTTCATGTAATACCCTTTTTTTTTTTTTTTCTGTATGCTTTTCATTCTTGGTGTAAATCTAGTTATAAGCATTGTGGATACATATATCCCTCCCCAGACAGAGCTCCTCTCTCCGATAGTTCCAAGACTCTGAGAATTATGCAGAATCCGTGGTTGTTTCCAGATGATCGGACAGCAGACTGTCAGCACCATTGCCAAAAGGCTATTTTTTTTTGTTCTTCCCTCTATCAGCACTCACATTCTTTTTGCCATCCCAGGTGTTCATCTAACACAGGAGCGAGCTGTTTTTTCAGGGTTTGCTCTTGATCCTGACCTCACCATCCTAAGGTCTACATTTGGGTGAAAGGGGAGCACTCCTGGCCAAAGAGCCGTGAGGGATGATTTAATGTAAGGTGAGTGAGTCAGCAGCAATGCCTCTCTCTGCGTTACAACAGCCAACATCTTTCAGAAAAGCCTGAAGAGCATGCTCAGCTGGGAGAAGCATGGCAGAACTGTGGCTCTGAGAGATGGGGAATGTACTAGCTCTGCTCTTCTCTCACCCTACAAGATGCAGAACATGATTTTGTGTGTGTGTTGTTATTGCCTTGAAGGATTAAGTCATTTTCCTCATACTGACTGCTCATTAAAGTGTGATAAATCCCACACTGTAAGCTCTCATCATGAAAAATGCAACATGCTAATACTGGAAGATCTCACCTAAGGATGACACTTTTCAAAGCTATCTGTGTTTCGCAAGCAAAACTAGTCACATGTGGGCCCATTCCTCCTACCCACTCACAATTTTGACTTTACTCCTACATTCTGTCCCCATTTTTAAAAGGCTGGTTTCATGGCTTTATTTTTAATGATCAAATAATGTGTGGGCCTTGGTGTTTTGGGATTAGGGTTTGGCTCACCTATGTAGCTCTCAAAAACAGGATCTCAGCTCCTGGTTCCCATAAACACTTTTAAAAATTCCACTCTACATTTCATGTGGCACAGAGCACAGCTCAGTCATCAGCTGTTTAAAACAAACTGCATGTTAAAGTTTACAAAGATAATTTTCTACTTTCAAAATAATGAAATGAATAAATCTTTTTTTATTTTATTTTATTTTTTTTTTTAGATTAAGAAGATTCAAAACATCCTACTTAACTCTGGGACTCCATCTTCCACTACTCACAGAAAACACAAAGAAATAAAGCATCAGAGAGTTTTTTATTCCTTTAAACTAGACATACATATCTATTTTTTTTTTTTTTTGAACAACTATATGTCAAGAATGACTCCCTGTGGATACAGTATAATGATACCCTAAATATCGTAGGGCTAGAATCTGGGGTCACTGTTTGTGGGCTTTTCATTTATATCCATATTAAAATCATGGGAGACTTTCCATTGATGTGAGCTGGATTTGATTAAGTACCTTTGTTTATAAGAAGCTAATGATAATGCTTTACAAATTAAAAAACAAACAAACAGACAAAAAAAGTTAATTACCCCTTTTTTTTTGTTATTATTTGTGCTTCTGCTGTCCCTATCAGTCTCTGTCACTGACTTGGACTTTATGATACTCATATGATTTAGTGGAGGACTTGTTAGTGTTAGGTCAGAGGTTGGACTCGATGATCTTGGAGGTGTCTTCCAACCTAGATGATTCTGTGATTCTGCAATGTAGAAACCTAGGAGAAAGAGGTATGCCGTAGCTATACAGAACAGAAATAACTGTTCTACTCTTGTTTGCACATTTATAGGTGCATGTATATTCTCTAAATATTACAAGAACTATTTGCTTTAATTTTAGTATTATCTCCCATTATTTTTCCAAACTTAAAGAAAGAATCAAACATTTGGTATGCCTCAAACTGGCTGCAAAATATATTTGCTGCTTGAAAAGCAGCACACTTTAAAAGCAGGTGAGAGTGCAGAGTTCGCCTGCTAATTCTTTCAAAGCTGGTGCCAGGGACCCATAAGAGAAAAAAATAAAAATCTCTTTCTAAGAATTGCGCTATCTTCTGCCAAACACCAAGTGATCCTGCAATGGGAAGCAGACTCCTGAGCCCTTACATACCCCAGCCAAGGAACACATCTCTGCTTGGATCTAGTGGCCCATCCCTGCAGGCACAAGCGCTGCACTGAAACTTACTTAAGAGGATTTATTTTCTGTAGTCTTGATACTTAGGAGCCAGACAGTTCTTCCTTTATCAAAGTCAGAATTTCCAATATCCTTATTGGAACATTTCTGTTGAATTTAATACTGAATGGTCAACTATATACAGGATTGCAAAGCAGCCTGAACAATTCTATAGATGAGGTATAATTTCCTTTTGCATTTTCTGACCTAATTAAAGGTATTAGAGGAAAGCTCTCATGCTCCAGTAAGTTGTATCGAGTGTTTCCTGTATAATTCTAACCGTTGCTGTAAAACTGTACAGGATTGCTCTGTGAAGCTCACTCATTTAAGCAACTTGAGTTGCTTTCTACAACTTCCTGAGCACACAGTTCTGGAGAGACTGAGGAAAGAGGAGAAAATTTGGGTCTTATTATGAAAGAACCCACATAGGACTTCAGAAAACTTGGGTACAATTCCTGATGTAGCACAGATAAGTCTGGACATGGTGCTGGCATGGATGAAGAGGTGGCTGGGTCAAAATTCACTGTGACATGACTTAAACATTGTGGGAGAAGGCTGTGCTCAGGATAAAACCACCACTGACAAACTAGAGCAAGAAGTGGAAAACATAGATTTCCTTCAGTGATATCCATGGAAAGGGGACCCATACGTTCTTCTGGCGATATGACCCCTTTTTAAATGGGAGAACAACACCTGTGAAGAATACTGATGTGCCTGTCTTATAGACCTTCCCCCACCTTTAACAAGGAATAACATTTACTTCCCTTTTTGTACTCTCATCTAATCTGACTGCAAGTTTTAGGAGGCAGGTAGTTTTCTTACCACCATGGTGGTGGCTGGTAGCTCTGCCTGTTAAAATCACTCTGCCTTTTACATTATAAAACACTATTTTCAGTTGCTTGATTCTTGACAGTATTTTTATCACTTGGTCTCACATTTTCCTTTAAAAATATTTTCATTGGGCTGAATTATCTTCTGGGATGGGGGGCAAAGAAAGGGAAGAAGAAATTTTAGGCCGAATAGTCAAATATCTTTCTCAAAAGAAGCAGGGGAAATGACAGTAGACAAAATAATAATGCATATTTTGGCAAGGGGTCTTTATTTTGAAACCATAATGCCACCAGTTTCTGGACTTCAGACTTCTCATTTTGGTCTCCTGGCTACTGTCACCTCTGGAAATCCACTCAAATCTGATGAAGTCATAAACCCTAAAAAACCTGCAGCTTGTTTTTATTAGATAAATTTCTCATCTATTCTGAGCTTGGATTTTTCCTGCAATGCCAAATCCAAACTGCCGTGCCGTTTAGTTGAGGGACTGACTGCTGCATATTGCCTTTGCCTGGCTGAACAGCAGCAGTGCACAAAAGGACCCTAAACTGAAGACAAAGGGGCTGTGGAGTTAGCAAGCTCCCAAGAGCATGGCAGGTGGAAAGGCAGCCATGGGGCTGCAGGGCTGCTTGGTGATGAAGGAGGCCTGGGCCGGGACAGGGAGACAGACTGGGATGGACTGGTGGAAAAGGAAGGAAGAGGACTGGGAAGATGATGACTGCAATGACAAGGCAACGAGAGGCTTGATGACAGGGGAGTGGGACTAGGTCCACACAGAGAATAACTCTGAGGGATATAAGAAGTAACACTTAGTCAGGGTATAGCTGGAGGGGACACAAGCATGGATGGCTGGAGGCATGGTCATGAGGATAAAATCTTCTGGTTCTGATGGGCATTGACATTGCGAAGGTTCACCACCTCCCAGCTGTGAGGAAATGGCTGCAGAGTCCTTGCTGGAAAAAATGTCCTGCTTTGCCCACTGCAGCACACGTCAATCTGCTGTGTCCATGGGGGATGCTGCTAGCTGGAGACTGATGGGGGTCTGTGTGGTGGAGTGAAGGGTCCTAAACATTCTCTGACCCAGAAAATACTTGTGATAGCTTCCTTATCTTTCCTTTTTTTTTTTTTTTTTTTTTTTTTTTTTCCAATGGAAAAGTTGAAGAGATATTATGAGCACACACAGGCATGTGCACACATACTTTATGTTCACAACCAAGCTGTTTAAAACCAAACTTTAGAAAAGGGGAGTCTTCAAACTTTTACTCCTCTAGGTGCCCAGTTGAGATCTGTGGCTGGGTTGTTGGCTGCATGCTCTGAACATCGCAAGATCCAGAGAAGTCAGCAGTGGCTGTCTCAAGCAGGGCACCCAAATCTGTCTTAGATTAATTTCTACTTCTCCCTGCCTCTCTGGGCTTGAAGCTACCGCTCCGGGGAGCGTGCTCCATGCCCAGCTCTGGCAGTCAGGGTGTGCCCAGCCGCTGAGGTCGGGTCTGGGGAATTGTCATTTGGGTGCGTGCTGCCTCGCAGCCTCCCCAAAGCCCTTCCAGGCTTGGGTCCTCTCCTTCTGACGAGCACAACCCTAATAAAAAAGCCCTGGTCGCTTCGGACCCCCTGAACCGCGGGGATCTCTGCGGGCTGGCAGGGAGCCGTGGGGCTCAGGGGAGGAGCGGGGTGCTGCTCCAGTGGCAAACATGCACTTAGAAGGGCTTCTTTCCGGCGCTCCGAGCAGAGGAGATCCTCCGGCGGTTCGCAGAGGGGAAATAACAAAACTCCTCCGTTTGCCTCCAGAAACATCAGCGAGAAAAGCGCAAAACCGGCGGGAGGGAGGGTTCACCTGGCGCTGTACCGCATGCGGAGCGGCAGCCCCGCGGCAACCTGTAGCCGCTCCCGGCTGTCCCTGGCCCCCTGCGAGCCCTGCCCGCTCCCCGGGCAGCCCCCAGACCCCATCCCACAGCCCGCTGCTCCCAGCTCTTGCTGTCCCCATCTAGCAAAGTGGGGTGCACCGGGCTCGGGGGGCCGCGGCCGCCTGCGTTTGTACGCGGTGGTGCAGGGGGAGGCGGAGGGGGAATGGGATGAGCCCCACGGGGAGGGGAGGGAAGGGGAGGGAAGGGGGGCGATCCGGAGTCCCCCGGGAGCCTCGGGGAGGGTTAATCGGCGGGGAGCTGCGGGTCTGGGAGGAGAAAGCGGAGGCCGGGCCGGGCCGGGCGGGGGGGAGGATAAGAGGGGAAGGGAAGGAGCGGCGAGGAGAGGTCGCCCAGCGCCCGGCTCCGCGGCTGCGGCTCTGCCTTCCCGCGGCCCCCCGCCGGCGGCGGACAGCGGTGGGGTGGGGTGGGAGGGTCCTCCCTTCCCTTCCCTCCCCGGCTTTTCCTCCCTCTTCCCCCGCCGAGGGGGGGAGAAGGGGTTGGAGAGGAAAGGAGGCGACCCCCGGGGCTAGGCGGCGGAGGGGGGCGAGGCTGGGGAGCATCTCCGAGCGCCGCCGGACACGGAGAAAGGGCGAAACTGCCGGCGCTCTGCCGTGCGCCCCAAGCCACACTTGAAGGGGTGGGGGCTAAAAAAAGAAAAAGGAGAAAAAAAAAAAAAAAAAGCGACTGAGAAGGGAGCAGAGCGGGGCAGCGACGTCCCCGGGAGGTTGCCCCAGCCCCTGCCGCCGCCGCTCAGGATGTGGGTGCCGCTGCTGCTGCTGCTGCCGGAGCTGCTCCCCGCCGTGCCGGCCCAGAAGCTGTCCGCCCTCACGGTAAGGCCGCCCCGCCGCGGGATGCCGGCCCCGGGGCGCACCTGAGGGCGGCGGGGGGCTGCTGCCCCCGGCCCGGCCCGCAGCGGGACCCCGGAGCCTCGCCGAGGGTCTCCGCAGAGCCCCCGGGCGAAGCTGGTGGGTGATGCCCGCCTTGCTGCTTTTGATACTTCCCCCCCCGGGGAATAACGCTGCAGCGAGGACCGCCTTAGGTCGAGCGATTTCTCTTTTTATTTCTGCTTCCAAAGCGGCGTGAGGCTCGGGCTATTCCGGGCTCCGCGGTGCTAAACATGGAGCTCTGCGCGGAGCTGGGCGAGCCAATTCATTAGGCTTGCTAAATAAGCCATAACCACTTCTCCAGCCAAGACCTGAGGTTTGCAGCTAATAGCTCGGTTCAGCCTTCTCGCAGAGCTCGCAGTGTTTGCAAAGCTATAATTAATGCAATCTGGAGAAATAAAAACATTTTCCTTAAATGTGTTTTTAAACAAGTGCTTGAGTAAACATAACGGGCAACCAGCACCCCTTTCAAGCTGTTTTTAAGTGTTTGGGTGAGGGCTGTGCCCCTCGGAGTTTATTATGCTGAAGTTACAGGCAGTTGCAAAGTGACATAGACCCTATTTTTGTCTCGGTCTTTCAGAAAAATGATGTAAAATACTGAGCGCTCTTTTCTTTCTTTCTTTCTTTCTCTTTTCTTGTCTTTCCTTTGGTGGTGGTGGGGGTTAGGGACAGCTCAAGGAGAAGCAGTGGTGGGGGACGGCTGAGCTGTTCATACCTGAAATTCTTCAGGAGAAGTTTTGCCTTCTCATCTTTTTTTTTTTTTTTTTTTTTTTTTTTTTTTTTTAAAAATGATTTGTAGATTAGAAGCTGCTAATTGAAAACCTTAAAGGAGTGAGTTTGCCCCATGAATTTTATAGCTTGTGACATCTGCAAGTGCGGGACAGATAAAGTCAAGTGATTTTTGATCTTTTTAAGAATTTGTTTGAAGCACCCACAGACTGCCAGGTGAAGTACTATTCCAGTTAACAGGTTAACAGGTTAGCATTGTAATTTAATTCCAAGTTCACTTTCACAAATATGTAAAAGGAATTTGCAAGAGATGACATGTTATATTCTTTCTCCAGTACATAAAAAAAATCTGAATGTCAGCACGGAAGCTAACTAGAGATGCTAACAGAAATAATCCAAGTGTGAAATAGGAGTGATTGTGACTGCTATATCATCTTAAAATGATACAAGGATCAAATGGTGCTAAAGCCTTTAACAGATGCATATCAATCACTGTCGAACGTAACTGGTGTTTATGAATGGTTGCCTTTTTAAAGCTGAGGGAATAAAAATCTGGCCAAGAGCACTTAGGAAATCCCTTTAAAAATTAAATGGCATAAACTCATGTGAATGTATTGGACTTCAGCTAATTCTGAGAGATGTCTGAAGCCTCTCTGTTCTCTCACCCACCCAGAATGTGTATTGTTCATTTCTGCACCTTACAACAGTATGCATCTTTATAAGCTGTGATTAGAAAAGTCAATCCTGTTGGAATCCCCACCCTCTTCTACTGAAAGGGCAATGACACCGGAGGCTTTAAGCTTTCAGTCTCGTTAAACCCAAACGTTTTGGTAGGGGTGGCTGGATGTGTCACTGCTGGGCTGTGGTCAGCCCATGCTAGTTTTTCTGCAGTCTGTGCTCATCTTACAGAGATGGTGGCACATACAAGTACATTAGAAATCCTTCCATAAAATGGGTAATGAGCTGTCAGAGACCCGTGGTAAGAGAACAACGCATACACACTCATGTACACATACTTTTTACTTCTTCCCACAAGACTAAACTCTGAGTTCTGGTTGCATGAGGCAGGTTTATTTCTGCTATGAGTGTACTTCCCTATTTAAATAAAACAAAACCAACATCACTGTAACAGCAACAAATACCATGACACTAAATCATTCTTTACTCCTGCAGTCAATTTGCTTATAGCAAAATGTACAGACTGCATAATCCCTTCTCACATGTACCTTTCCCAAATATTTGTGGGTAATATCTGCACAATTATAACAACAAGAAAACCCACTACCACAACCACCACTACCACCAAAAAAACTCATGCTGTGAAGCACCAAGGAAATGTATAACTTTTTTTTTTTTTCACCTGCTCTGACCTTGTATTATGACAGAAAACTACCTTTTTTTTTTTTTTTTTTTTTTTTTTTTTTTCTCTACACATCAGATGAAAGTTTTCCTTTTATTTGTGCTTGGAAGAATAACAAAGACAGACTGATGTTTTTAAAAAGAACCAGAAGCCGTGGGGACAGAACACATACTGTGGACCTGAGTTTCATGAAAACTGCAGGATGATCACAGGGGAGAGTGTGCAGATCCCTGATGGTAATACGCTGTCAGTGGGATATGCCAGGTGGTGGCAATAATAGCTTGGACATAAACTCCTTAACCACAGTGGTAAATCTGCCATAAGGTGAACCTTAGCAATGTTGTGATAGTAAAATTCACTATGGGCAGTGAGAGGGGCACCAGCTGTTTTTAATGTTGCTGAACAAACTTCTGGGCTGTTTTAACTTGACATCCTTGCTAGCTCCAGAAGTGGAACAAGTATTACTTTCGGACAAGACTTTCAGCAGTTTATAGAGCTGTATCCTTGTCTAATTAGGAATAACATTTTTACATTGGATTTCTCTCAGGCAGAAAACCCCACAACCACCTCTGAATATGTGATTTTCAGATGTTGAAAGCTTTGCAATAGTCCAATAGCAAGAAATTACAGAGTTTTCACAAAACTTAAGCATTCCAACAGATTTCTGATTGCTTAATGGCAAATATGACTGCAGGTCCGCAGGGACTGATGAGCAGATGGCTTCCTACAACCTTGGTAATAACCATCAGATCAGTATCTGGCATCCAAGTAGTCAGCAGGTAGCTGAAATGCACCAGGTGGTCTAGCGTCTGGTCCTCAGGTTCTCACAGCTACATCCAAAATGAGTTGCAACTTGTGTTGTAACTTTTTCCTCTCTGTCCAAAATGTGGACCCAGCCAGAACATGCATGGGTCCCCATCTGTATGCCAGAGCAGAGGAGAAACATGAGGGATCAGCAGTTGCACACCTGAATCTTTATTGGGAAGCCAGGATGTGCACCAGGATCCAAGAGTTTTGAAGTTTTTGTGGGTTCACTAGCTTAGACACAGCCCGAATCTACTTTGAATTTGTAGCAATCTTGGCCTCTTGTGGTCAAAAAATACTCTTTGCTAAAGTTGCTCCTGGACGTTTGTCTCCTGAGTAGAAGCATATTGCAATAATAGGGAAAGTGAGGGGAAACATGATATTCCAATTCTGTATTACTAACTGAGCCACAGGGATAGATGGGGGAGGAGAACATTATTTTGTATTATATTTACTGTTATTTCAAATAAACAAACATTGGCAACAGAACAATGGCTTTCATTTTGGGAAGGTAGGCTGAGAGCTGTCTCATAAGAAACTGTGAGATCTGGAGGGACTGTAGCCAATTTGGCTGCTCCTGGTTTTTCCTCCCCTTGTGTCAAATACTAATGTAAAACATTCTTACTTTCCGCAAAATATCTTAAGTAACCTTGTCTTTTTACCTTGTTTATGGAAAGTCAGGTAATAATCTGCGATTCCTGTAGCACATTGTTGGAACTCTTTCACGATGCTGTGTTTTTATTCTGCTCTGCGATATACAACCATGCTTTCTGGACGTATGAAACTGGTGAGAGCAGAGCCTTATTGGCATATTATCTTAGGGGAATAGTCATATCTTGAGGTTATAGGTACTTTTGTTTTGAAACACGGTGTTTTGAAGAAAGCTCAGTCTGTTCCTAGAAGAAGTAAGTTTAAGATCACGGCACTTATCGCCACACTTACTTTGGCATTGTTACGCCGTATTTTTGGAACCATCAGCCTAGCTTTTATCTCAGTTGCAGTGTTGTGTGTGTGCATGTGCTTGTACAAACAATAGGACACAAGTGTTTCTTATTTTAAAATCTTGATGACTTGTAACATACCACAAACTATTTAATTTTATGCTTTCAAAGCCTTGCTGAACCATGTGTCCTTCTGAATATAATATTGATCTTAGATCTTACGAAGGAAGAAAGGTTGCTTGAAATCGCTTCTTGAAATGAACACCTCTGCCTGTTAAAAATTCCTTTCATCAGAAGCTGAATATTTCAGGGAACAATTGTTTTCTTTTTCTCCCTTGGCACATGCTTTGTGAGTATTCAATAGCATTTAATGCCCTGGATAGCTTCCACAACACTCACCAGTATAAGATGGACCACTAAGGTAGTTCAGTAAATGGAAGCTAAACACAATCAAAGCTTTCCAAGTTAAGGACCCATTTGGATGGCGCCTGCAAACCCAAACATTTGGAAAAGTTACTCTAATTGTGATTCAAAAACCAAGACCATAAATAAAACTGTAAGTGGCTCCAGATCCTAATAGCATTGTTACTGCAAATGGGCATTGGTACAACCAAGGGTACATCAGCACTGAAAATAAAACACTTTCAACAATGCTTCCTAGCAATAAACTCTCTCTCAAGACACTTCTCATTAAAGAAACAAAAACAAAACCTGTGAAGGTTATTATTGAAAGGGCCAGCAATACTTGTGATCAGAGTTAAAAGTCCTATTTCTGCATGCAGCCAACGTACACCATACCTTATTATGTGAAATACATAATGGAGATGGCAGGTCGACTGCACACCCTTAAAATTTTAAAGCTAAAACTGAAGAGTAGAAGTTATTATGGGTAGGGAGGGAAGAGCAGGACAGAGGAAACTGAAGTAAATCATGCAAACTTAGGCCAGTTCTGATGTTTTCATTCTTCCCCTATTGCCCTCTGAATACCTTGAAGAATGGCCATGAGTATTCCTTGAGAGCTGGCAAACCACAGGGTTTGGTTCATTCTGAGAAGCCTCCAAAGGTTTAGCTGCTATCCAAAACCTATCTGAACCATGTTGGTTTGGAAATCAGGCTACAAGTCTTTTCAAGATCTGGCTCGCTCAGGACTTTGCTAGTGTTTCCACTTCTTCAGCCAGACCAGAGTTACCACAGGCACAGCCATTTTCACGGTATTTTGGTACTTCCATTTCCTGTTGGGCCTGAGACCGGGAAGGGCAGAGGCGCCTGAAAATTAAAAACTGAGTAAGAAAGAGTTGAGATCAAAAATCTATTTTTGAACAGCAAATGCAGGTTTGAGTTTGGTTCAGGAGTGGTGTTTTTATCTGAACAAATTCCTACGATCTTGGGGAAGCTGCGGGGTTACATTTTGCAAAGGACTCAGACATTTCCAAGTGTTTGTTTTTGTTAGGATCAAACCCCAAATGTTTCTAAATTTTTTGCGAAGGAAATGCTTCAGGTTGATTCATTGTTATGTTTGGAGGTAGATTTTTAGAAAGTTTAGATACCAGGTTCCCAATGAAGGCCATTTGACAGTGCAAAGCTGGAATGCTTTCTTCAGAAAGAATGTCGGAATTGTTTTTGACATACCACCCTCCCCTCCTCTTCCTTTCTACTATATTCTACAATCAAATTCTGATGATGCCAGTCATTCTGATCTCAATGGCCCAGTGCACTCTCCCAGGACATGCTTCTGTTGACATTTCTGTATCAAATTCTGGGTATTAATCTATATTCACTGCCTTCATTTTTATCTGCTGTGGTAGATAAGATACTTTCCAGTGAAATTCCAGCTGGAAGCCTGAAAAGAGGAAATTCATTAGGAAAAAAAAAAACAACCAAACAAAAACAATTTACAGTATGCTGATGTTACACATAATAATTGGTACCAAAGGAAAAAGAAGGATAACTTAAGACACGGCAAAATATTGGCCATAAGCAATACTTGGTAATTGTCTTCAGGAAAATAATGTTGACTGAGCAGACATGAGCTGGTACAGCATAAAGAACTGCATTTTTTTTCCTGCATTTGATTTTTGTCTAGTTGCCTTATCTGCACAGGTCTGAATTGAAGCCATTGATGTAATGCAGCGGTGTGCATAGGATGCAAAAATTAAAACTTCGGTTACAGGGAGATGAAAGCTGCCCAAAAGTATATTGACTGGGATTTCAATTGGTGTGGGAACATGTGGTAGCAGATGGTTTCTTAATATGACTGTACCAAATTATGAATGTTCTTCAAAAAAGCAACATTAACACAGCATCATTCCTTAACATGGACCAAGGGAAATAAGTGTATGTGGAGTTAGTCTTGTGAACTGAAGTTTTAGCTGGTCTTGGCAAAAGAAATTGCCGTGATGAGTTAGTAACTGCCCTTCAGTGAATTTTTTCCCCATTCTAATTTATTAGTTTTCAGAAATGACCAGTAAGCATTTCATCAGCTGTTGAAAATCCAGGCTAATAGAGAATACATCCTAGACTTTTTGTCAGGATGGAGAGAGAAAACATTTCCTCCAGGAGATCCAGTCCAGCTCTCTCCCTGGCTCCAGTGTGTTGCTAGAAAACTCGCTCAAGAATGTTTACCTTATACCTATCCAAAATTTAGTTGTTGACTTTTTTTTTCTTTTTTTTTTTCTTTTTTTTTTTCTTTTTTTTTCTTTTTTCCTTCATTTATTTCAGATTGCCTATTCTGTCATCTTCTCTGAGGCACCTAGTAACACTTTTGTGTTACCTTAAACTTGTTCCGAGGATGTAATAGTATACTTTCCTGACTTTTAGGTGTTCACTTTCAAACTGTATACAAATTAGCTGTCATACATATGCTATAAATCTTCAACTCTCTATCCTAGAGCACCTAAAGATATCCTAGAGCACCTACTTACATGAAAACAAAGAAAAAAAAAATCTGGAATGTGCTTTCTTTATTTATGCCATGGCTGCATGTTGTATTTTCCAGATTTTTGGGATGCAATTGCTACTATAAATTGTTCACATTTGGGGCAAGAATTCTCATTTATTTGTCACTACTCCGACCTTTGTTCGGTATTCAGATAAGATACTGTGAGTGAATAAGCAGCATAAATCATCAGGAGAGGTCAGTACATTTTTCAAAATGAAAGTAATGGCAAATATAAAATCATTTTAATGATAACCAGGATGGACTCACTGTGATCCACACAGCAAGCTGTGGGGTGGAGAAAACCTGCAGATCGTGGGCATATGTGGAAGTCAGGGAGGGAAGGCAATGACTCAGTTTCATTATCTTTCTCCTGCTCTTATCCTAAGTAAAATGGAGGAGTAGTGGAGTTTAATCTGAGTAAAAGAGTCTGCCACTGAGTCTCATTGGTGCTTTGAAGGAGTGGGAGAAGGGAGGGTGAAATTCTGGTGGATATACAAGCTATTTAATATATTTTAACCATAACATGACCATGTGAATAGAAACACTATTAAGCCAGACCAGCTCTTCTAAAGTATCTGAGAGCAGAAAGTTTGTGATCTGCCTGGGATCTAGATCATGTGATCTAGAGAATGGATTCCCAAACCTTTTTCTTTGCCAGGTGCTGCTATTTTTAATGGCAGCAGGTAGTGCCACTGGCAGTGGCATCTTTCTGTTGGTGGTAGAGTTAGGGTCAGGGACCCCTTTTGAAGAATACAGAGGGGGAATATGGAGGTGGCAGCACACCAGAAATGTAGTGCTATTAAAATGAGAGAATCACCTTTCGGTGAGCTGATAGGTGCATGAAATGCTGGCTGCGGTGCACTTGCCTTGCTTCTGACTTTGTACAGGCATCCAAACACACTGAATTCATATTTGGAACTGGGAGGTGGACCAAGCACTCTTAAAAGGAGAGTTACCATCAGAGGAAGGCAGGCATTGTAAGGACATGAGGAATATGGCTTCCACATTGGCTCTGGCTCAGTTGTCCAAGTTAGTGCATTTGTCCTCATGGCCATCTACTTAGGTGAAGAATTACTCAATGTGTTTAATTGCAGTGTTTTTATTAGTTCTCATTCCCTTTAGCATCCACGGTAATGGATAAGTGAAGGCTCTGCAAAGTTGTGTTTGTCAAATACTGCTGTCGCTGTGTGCCACTTTTTTATACCAATAGTGTTGTGTAGCACTGTTCAAGGCCAGAGAGTAGCTATCCTGTGGACTGATGTTCTCATTAGAGAGAAAAAGCACCGTGACATATGTTGCTTTTTAAAGTCACGATTTCTATCAGATAAATGAAATAAATAAGTGAAACCTGATACCAAGTATGCTACCTTGTAGAAGCAGATAGCACAAGTTCTAAATGTGCCCTTTCCCCACAAGAGGGAATTAAAAAGGTATGAAAAAGACCACCATCAAAGAAACTGTAGAAGAGTCTGCTTGAACTTATATTTGTTTGTTTAGTAAATTGTCTTAGGTCTGTTGGATGAATGACTTTTTGGAAACAGCCATCAAAGACTTAAGAAACTTAAGATAAAAATCAGAGGGTGGTTCTATACATGTCTGCTCCCTTGGAGATACAGGCCAGTGGCATCCCTTTTGCAGCATCGTCAGGGGCAGGGAGCTCACCTGTCTTCTTCTATGACACTTTCAGGATCCACCACAGGAGGGAGTGAAAGAGTAGCATGGCCTTCTCCGTCACTTCTGGGAAGGGCTGACGGTAGTAGGAACCCTTATTTCTCCACCCCGCTGCCTAAATTAGGAAGAGGGGTTAAAATATGGAGAACCTAATTTTTGCAGCACTTCTTGTTCTGCTGTGCATCAGGCAGGCCATCAAATGACAATAAATAAATAAATAAATCAACAAAAAAACATTAAAAGGTAGAATTCAGGTCTTGGTGGCTTGCCTTCCCTTGATTAGTTACTCATTAGCATTGGTGGGAGCTCAAAGTAGGTTGGTGTGAACAAGAGGGGAAACATGCCTATATGCTGCCTACTTTGCTGTGAGACTCCAGGAGGATTTCAGCCTGTGGAAAGTGTATGTCCTGTTCATTTCATTACATGTATCCATATGACTTCTTCTTGCAGCATTTAGTTACAGGAATTCTGGTGAGCAAGATAAAATAAAGTGGACAACTTATTTTCCACACTGTATTTAATAGGATTATGTTTCAGAGTGCATGCTCCTGGGAAGGCAGTTTTCAGGCATGTCAAATTTATGATGGATTTCAGCCTGAGTTGATTCAGTTGCAAATCTGAACTTTGTACAGGAGGTTTTATCTTTCCATCATGTTTCCTCCTTGAAAGCCTTCATAAATTACATTTCTGAGAGAAAAGGAAAGAATTTTTGAAAGGAGTGTTCATTTGGTAAATTACTCCTCTGTTTAAGTTTTCCCTTTCCAGGTGCTGAATGACTCCCAAAGCAAAAGTTCTGTCACTGCTTGGTGATGGACTTTCATTAGTTTACAATGAAATTACAAGGCAATATTCATGCACTGATAATTGATTTCTTTATGAAGGGAAGAGGGCAAAAAGCAGAGAACTCAAATGCCTATTTGTGTGCATTTAGTGCAGTCATTTTCTACAGTGTAAAATCTGTGTACAGTGCTTCAGTTCTGAAATGTTAATGGTTTACATTCACTAGACACAAAATCAAGAGAGATACAAGGTAATGATGAGAGAGCCAGATGAGAGTATTTCCTACTAGATGGAAATTGTCTGACACCAAGATTAAATGGCATGAATACTTCTGGCAGAGATTGCTTTATGCACCCAGGTGGCTGGTGAGAAACACACAGCAGACAGAGCAGTGCTGTTTTTTTGGAGTAAATGGTGAGAAAACTGCAGTCACAATACATGTAGCATCGGGATAAATCCAAAGGAAAGAGCTAGCAGAGATCCTGTAGGTAGAAGCAAGCTCAGAAGAGCACAAAGCTGACAACTTTGTGACCTGTTGTTTTGACTAGGCTGTCTCTGTCCTGTGGAGATTTTGATCCAACCTTCTTCTTCTTCATACCCTTGGCATTTCTTCCTTAGAATATCTTCTTTCCCAGTGTGAGCATGCCTTGCCTAGTTATAGACCTTAAGCTCTGTGGGTTTGTAACATGTTTCAGGAAGAAAAGCCTCATTCTTGGCTGGCCCACTTGCTCTACCATTATTAGAATAAATAAATCCTGAATGACACCTGCTTACAGACAAGATCGAACACAAGTAATGGAGGGTATACAAATAGAGGAGTTAAGCAGGCAGAGGTGGACACAGTCCAATTCTTTACATCCTTTGGCTAGTATGCAGACTGATTACTTTCCTTTTTTTTTTTTTTTTTTTTTTTTTTTTTTTTTTTTTTAATATATATTGTTTTGAACTGCATCTAACTTTGGAAAGAACTGGAGCAATAATTCACCACTGAGGGAATACATGACCAAAGGGTCTATTCCCTAGTCTAGTCATGCTGCTGGCCAAAGAGGATCTGCATAGTGCAACGGGCCAAGTGTCATCTGCATGGTATTTCCTGACTTGTGAGAGCTTAGTGTTTCAACCTTATCACAGCCCTAAAGCTGGGGTTCTCAAGCTGTGGTATGCATTTCCTTTCATGGTGCAAAACTTTCTCAACTGATGGAAAGAAAGGCCCAAACCCATACAGCTTGGTCTGTTCACAAAGAATAAAAGGAGTGCCTGGGTGCCCCTTCCTACTTACACATGTAGCTCAGCACAGTGCTGGGAGTTTCATGAACTATTACCCCTTCCTACCTATTCTTAAGAGAGAGAAGAAGATGGGTCTGGTGCAAGATACATCCATCCTGTGGAGGCAAACCGAAGAGCTGAGAGCTGTTCTTGCTGCCACCCCAGCTGGTGACAGTGTTCTCATCTACAGTAGTAGCATCAAGAACCCTTTGGGAAACCTGGCCCAAAGGCTCTCTTGACAACCTCAAGGAGGTGTCAAGTGTTATCAAAGAGCACTGATCTTCCTGCAGGGTACTTGGGGCTTCAAAATGTTATCCATCCACTGCAATAAATTCCCTAGATAGCCATCTCATATCTTAAGACTGTCCATGTCAGTTACATATGTGTATAGAGAGGTGGTCTTTATATATTCCCATGAAAAGCTTTTCCTCCTTTTGTTTTCCAAGGGTTATTGGGAAACTCCAATAAGGGCCTAAAGCTCTATAGGTGTAAATAACCAAAGTATCATTTTTTCCCCCCTGAAGTTTATTCAATTTGATCTGAGCAGCTTGATCTGAAACTTTTCTGTTTGTTTTGGTCTAAGAAAGTGGAGGGTGCATAGGAGTCTAGTGTTAGCTTTCATTTGACATGATTTCTAAACTTGTTAGGTTTTGACATTTCTGGAGATGCTGCAGGTCACCTGTATTTGGTAGTTGATAAATTTGTGGAGTTATTTGAAAACTGAAAAGAAGTACAACTTCCTTCAAATCTTGTATCAGGTCACTGGTTTTATGCTAGTAGCTTCCTTGACTATCACCCTACACTACGAGAGAACAGAGGGAATTTTTACTGCTTGAATTGCTAATTATTACATGACCAATAAAAAAGTTACACAGTTTTTCTCCTTGACATCAAAGTAAATCATTTCTTTAAAATACCTGTGCTGAACCTTCTCCTCACACCTGGGGCTGAGGAAACTCCAAAGTGAGATGCATTTTACAACTTTGTCAGGAAATCACACACATTTACTACAAGTGAGGAGCAACCAAAAGTGTTCATTGAAATTAGGTGGTTACAAATAAGACTAATCACATGTAAAAACTCATTAGTTCCAGCTGACAGCAATTAAGCCAGTGTCAGAGATGGAATGAAATTCCCTCAAGGGATTTCTGTATAAATGACACAGTTAAGCATTAGAAAGAGTGTGTATGATGGATGGAAAAGCTTAAGAGAAATGACAAGTCTATCAAAGCTGAAAGGGGTCACAGTTCATATTCTACAGCTATTTTGTGGTATGCAGGATGTCTCTCAGGAAGAGCCCTGCAGCTATCCACTGTCAGCAACAGCAAAGCAGGTGTGCATGTGTCTGAGAGAGGCAGAAATAGCTGCTTTCTATTTTCTGTGCCTGATATTTCTTGTTTGAAAATACATCAACACCTTTTAAAACTTTGCCTTCTTTTTTTTTTTTTTTTTTTTTTTAAACAAAACAAAAAAGCTTCTAGTTTTGCTAGGACACTGCAGTTTAGGGGAGTGCCATTTAGATGTTAACAAAGTATAATTGCAACTGATTACTTAATTTCATATCAGTTCTTTGTGAATGTAAAACAGCCTGAGGGCTGTATGTGTCATACACACACGTTCTGAGTCCTGCCCTTTTACCAAGCATTGTTTAAAAAAAACTTTGGGATGTGTGCCAGGTGTCTGCAAAACAGTTCAAACTGTGGAGAAGTGTGTGGATGAGGGGAAATGAGACAGTTTGCCTCATTATGCTGTTTTGAGAGATCAGAAATGATTCTGCCTCATCATGCTACAGTCCATCCCAGTTAAGAGGGGGTCACAATTGCAGCTTCTGTCCTGTCCCTCTGGAATCTCAGTTTGCTCCTTTACACCCTCACGTGACTTGAAAAGAGACAGGCACTCCACAGAAGTTAGGAGCTCTCTGATTGTGACGTGGATAGAGGAGCTACAGGTGCAGCTGTACATGAGCGCCAGAGGGTTTGTATGATGGCAACTCAAATATTCCAAAAGCTTGACAGTGGACATGACCAAACTTCTCCACTAGATCCTTCTGAGTCCAGTGGGAGTTTGGGCAAAGTTGGACTTGTACTAATCCTCTTGACTCTGTGAACAAGGGAAAATTTATTTGCTCCCCTGAAAGGAATGAGGGAGAATAAACTTGACTATGGACCTCCCATACAAGGGCAGAAATGTCCAGAGGAAATTGGAGATGGTTACAATGCCTGAAACTGATACTGTCAATGGGCATGTTTGTGTGTGAAGCTTCAGAGGTGCGATAAAATCTCTGTCAGTACATGTCTGGGTGGTGGGGCTGTTCATGCCCACATCCCTTGAGTAAAACAGGAACATGTTGTCAGCCTTTGTACATATAGGCAGAAGGTGATCAGCAGAAGGATACCACTGGACATTTACTGTGCATCGGAGTGGAACAAAATCACCTTTTCCTGCACTCTGCTGCTGTATAGCAGAGCAGAGTATCCACTTGTAGCTGGATACCAGCACTAATTCAGCTACTGAATCTCTCGAGTCAGTTTTGTTTTAGTGTCCATGTTTTTTACAATTGTTGGCAAATGCATGTGACTGTATAACTTAAAGGCCCACTAAAGCAATAGAAAAACATTCATTTGTGAAATGAAACTTGTTAAAATACTCTCACTCCATAAGGCAAATATAGCTCAATCTCTTGATAAGATGGGGCTAAATCCCACATCTGACAGAACCATTATCACAGAACTGTTGGTCAAGTGTTTTGGGTGAAAACTATGGTTTGATGTTGGCAGCATGGGAAGAATTTTTTTGGAAACAACCATTCTTAAATTTTTAGTATGATATGCTGTATCCATGCTCTGGAAACTGTTCTGAGGGACAAAGACTGGAAATATCTGAAGAAGGTGCTGGCAGCAGTTCAAGTGAAATAGAACAGGTGAGCAGAACCTGGAAGAGGCAGTATGCAGGGGAAACAGAATGGGAAGCTGTACTCACGCCAGAAGTGTGAAAACTCAGATCTTGCTATTTTTTCTATAAATAAGGAAGAAAAAAAAAAAAAGGCTATGCTTGTTCTTGAATAAGATGGGATATAATTAAAATGGAGTCATACTTACAAAGTTCTTTCCTTACAAGCAGATTATAAAACAATCTCTAATGGTTTCATATTACGTCAGTCACATGCATTATGTAACAGGACAAGGGGTAATGGTAGGACAAGCAGGAATAGTTTTAAATTAAAAGAGGGTAGGTAGATTTAGATTAGATATTAGGAAGAAATTCTTTACTGTGAGGGTTGTGAGGCACTGGTACAGGTTGCCCAGAGAAGCTGTGGATGCCCCATCCCTGGAAGTGTTCAAGGTCAGGCTGGATGGGGCTTTGCCCAACCTGATCCACTGGAAGCTGTCCCTGCACATGGCAGGAGGATTGGAATTAGGTGATCTTTAAGGTCCCTTTCAATCCAAACCATTCTATGATTGTTTGCATGAGAAACTCCTTAAAACTAGAGCTAAGGGCATGTATGTGTGTTGTTGTTCATCAACACGGTCACTAAAAAAGTTCAGGGAACTTGGAGTGCTGAGATACCTACTATTCATTGTGACTACACAACGAATATAGGCAAGTAGATTCAGGGTGCATTGGTTTCACAATACACTGTGTTTCCAAAGCTGGCACCTTTCTGTCAGCCCCGCGTTCTGCTGTCCCATGGCTGAAATCCTGCCTGAGCTTGATTAAGGCACATAGGTGAGGCTCCCCTCAAGCAAGGTACTTACCTGGTGCTGCCTTAGCTGAGAATCTGCATTGTTGTCTAGAAGCATTTGAGCATTGTGTTAAAACTTCTTCTGCAGATTGTATCTGACAGCATGCATGACAGTTTGTATTTTCAACAGCCAGCCTCTGTCCTAATAACTGTATGATGCATGAAACTAGTTAATACTGTTATTTCAGTTAATGTGGCCAGTACTCCCCCATGTCCATTAACTTGAAGTTGTGAATGGTGCTATAAAATGAAGGGCTGGTCTTTCAGCATTCGGGTCACTCTCATTGTTGTTGCAGCACATTGATCAGGGTTTTAAGCTCTCTCAAGCTCAGAGATCTCTGCTGCTCACTGTTTTGCTTTCTCAAACAGCTGTTGACTGTACGCTGTCTCTCAGATAGACTTTTTTCTTCATCACACTTCTCATGTCAAAGGTGAACACCATTGCACTATTGCTATTTCATTTTCCAAATTGCATTAGGATCTGTGCCATGGGAATCCATTTAACTGTTATGGTGTTGTTCAAATACACTGTAACTTGAATTGAACAGTTGGCAGATTTAGCCTGATGGGCTGTGAATCCAGATGTTATCCTTCTCATGCTCATCACCCAATAAAATACATATACAGTACTTTGTTACCCTAGGGATAATTTATCAGCAGCACTCAGATTCATTATGGACCATTCTCTTACCCTGAGGAGGACTGTGGATCTTTCCAGTGGAGAAGTGCAGTTCCACAATATACAGGTCATTTGGGAATCTCTCCGGGGACCCTTTCTCCTAGAAAGTTAGGGTTTGGAAGCTACAGTAAGAGTTGCCCAGTTATTTCTGTTCATTAACCTCTGCAAAGCATCATTCTTAAGGAGCCAGTGGAAACTGAGCTCATGAAAAGAATGATTCCCTCACCTACTGAAAGAGCATTTGTCAAAGGCCAAAAAGATATTGCCTATTAGAGGGGCTAAGAAAACAGGGAGAAATTAGTCACATATATTCAAAACTAGGTGCATAAATATTCAAAGGATCAAAAAAGCAAAGCACAAGAGAAGAATGTTTTAATAAATATCGTATACAAGATAGCCATCTAGCTCCAGGCAGTCTGGAGAAAATGCTTCCCTCTTGCCCAAGTCATGTATATGCATGTACTTTCTCCTTTTTTTTTTTTTTTTTTTTTTTTTTAACTGGTTTCCTTCTTTTAGGGATAGATAGCTTTTTACTATCTGAGATTTAAAAATAATTGTTATCAAAAATAAAACAAATGAAACCTCTGCTAGCCAATCTGATAAACTGAATGGCTAAATGTTTTCTTTCATGATAAGAATTGTGTAAGCAAACCTACAAGTGATTAAAAACTATATTGACATAAAAAGGGAAGGAACAGAGAAATTTGGGCAATTTTTAATACTTTTTTTTTAAAGGCAATTTGCCTATGAAACACTGCATTTTTAAAGAGAACAGTTCTTAAACAGCTCCTCTGTTTGAAAGTTTTCTATAAACTTTGTGGATTTTATTGAAATAATGGGTTTATAGCATTCTTAAAGAGACGGCGCAGCAGTCATATTGTACTCTAGAAATGTATAGTAATGCAAATAAGTTTTGTTTCCTAAAAGAGCTGGCAGAAGATAAAAGTGCAGGAAAACTAACAAGTAGAAGGGGGTTTTAATCAGAAAAAACTTCAGGCAGCTGTAGTATTTTGTGTGTAGTGTAACATGGAGAGGTTACAGGTTACTCTAGTTATGTGTATCGTTTTGAGGTGTTTCAGTAACCATAGCTAAACTGGTTCTGTGAACGTTTTCTAATGTCTTCTAACCTGAATGGTATACTGCAAAATCTGAAAACTCATCAGCTTCTCTCATGTAGCTTGTTGTTAGCTGCCATAACATCTTATTTCAACCCGGAAGATTGTAACAGTCGTACTCAGTGTTGCCTGTTTTTGCAATTACTCTTTCTTCTTTTGAGAGTCCATCTACCATTTTTAATATGAGAATAAGCACTTCTGATAAAGGGTTTTGTGCATGTCAAGATACAGTTCATTTTAAAACCAGTATATCAAGTCCTCTCTTTATCAGTCTGTAGCCTCCAATACAAAGTGACAAAAAGGTCCAAGGATTTTCACATTTTGCAGAATACTTTTCAGCCTTGAAATGTCATCCTATAATGATCATCAAGACAATATCTTATAGACTAAAATCATGTTCACGTTTTTTTTTTTGTTTGTTTGTTTTATGTGTTCCATACTTTGTGTGGCACATAAGATTATCTGTCAGTGTTTAAAGATGTGATTTTGGAGATGTCTCCAAAAGTCCATTCTCCATACATGCCTTTGAAAAATCCCAAGCTATTGCAGTTATGTATTTTTTTAAAGCTATGGTTGGTGTTATATAGTAAACTAGTTTCCAGGTTGCTTGTTTAATTGGTAAAGCAACAATAGTTGCTTTAGAATTTATAACACTTGTACCATCTTAGTGTCACAGTAACCTTACCAATATCAAAATTGTCAGTGTCAAAATAATCCAATCTTACAACTGTCTTCTCTAATTACCCTAATTACACAGTGTCAAAACATCCCTATAACCCAGTCTAAATATGTCTGAGTCCAACAAATTAACACATGTAAAGCTTTTTTTCTTTCATATTATCCAATTAAAAATGATTTCCCCTTCCTCAGTCCAAAGCAAATCATTACACATCTCTCTCAGGGGACCAATTCCTTTCTACTTGCACCAGCACAGCTGCCAAAAACCTCTTAATATGGTAAAAAAATGTGATTTTAAAGGCAAGCAGTCTACATTAAAGCATCAGGCCCTGTAAAAGAACCAGCGGGCAGGAGCAGTGGGGGCTCCCCATGGACATCTAGGGCCTGTCCCACCACTCTGGCCAGGAGCAGGGCAGCTGAAGGTAGCAGGAGAGCTACAGCCTCAGGCACCAGGTACTTCCTTGGGGATGGGCTGATGTCAAGCCGGGAAGCCAGCTGAGCCCAAGCCACTAAACCTTCATGAGTTCTTAGGACCCTTTCACAAAGACCCAACATGACATTTAGGTGTTAAAATCCAGGAGGAACCCTAAAAAATAGGTGTGTAATCCATGAACTAGTTCTTCTGATGAAAAATCCCAGCAACCAGATTTTTGACCAACCCAGAAACCAATTTAGGACAAACAGAAGCCAAGCTGTTTTTGTAGTTTTACAGGACAGAAACTGCTGGTCAGTGGCAGTGTAAGGACCCTCAATGAACCACCTCACTATTCTAGTACATTTCACATTTGATAGCTTTAATTTACTATTTAATACACAGACAATTGAGAAAATAAACCTCTGATTTGGTAATATTCATTATGCTGAAGTTGGTTTGTTATTCATGAGTGAAAACTTTCCACTTGGAGGAGAATCACAAAGAAGATAGCAGGATACCAAACCTAAGCATCTCAACATTCCCTGGGTCATGAAAACAAGGACCAGACTTATGGGAAAACCTGGGGAAATGAATCCCTACAATGCGAGTGTATGAGGCTGTAAAAAATGCAGACATCTGCACAGAGGACTGTCTTGGACAGACCATGGAAGCAATGTGTGTCCAGTGGTCTTACAGCTAATCAAACAGTATGTCTGGAGAGAGATAGTCTTTTTAGGTTCCCACATCATATTGACTATTTTTGCCATACAATAATTACTAGACTGTTGAGCACTCACGTTACTATATCTGACATGATAGCCAGCATACAGACACAGTTCTCTCATCCACAATTTCCTCTGGTGTGAACTGGAGCAAGTTACAACAGGAAATGAATAAATTACTTTCCACATTGCGTTGTGTGCTTTCTACACCATATAAACTAAATGCAAGCATGTGAACTGCAAGCTTAGGAAAGCATGGATGGATTGCCAGAGTCAGAAGCTGCAGAGGGGTTGTGTCTGTGTCTGTTAGTGTGCATACCTGTGTACATGTATAAAGGTGAAGGAAGCAGGATGGGTGCTTCGTGAGTGTTTCTGTGGTGCAGAGCTGAGTATTGTGCAAACACTCCTGGCTTGTAAGAGAACACATAGCTCAGCATGACTGTGTTATCATGGTACAGTGCCCAAACCACTCTGGCTTTCAGAGTCGTGCAATACTGAGTAAACATACCCACCTACATCATCACTAATGTGGGAGTACAGTTCTCCATGGGGCAGTGCAGAAATGTCATAGGTTACTATGCTTATAATCGTCAGATATACTTAATGTTTTCAAATTTCAGAAGATGACTAAACAGAATAAGCAAGTTGCAGTTACCTAACAGACATATGAACTGCCTTCAGATGTTCATGCTAGAAGGGCCTTAATGAGATCAGTTTCTATTATCTTGAAAGGTCTGGTCAGAAATAGCTTTGGGACCACAGGACCTTATCTCATGTTGATGGAAGATCAAATTTCATGCCTTGTAGCTGCAGTTATGAAACAAAATGTTGCTTGCCAGCATCAGCTTTTCTGAGACAACAAGAAAACTCTAATAGACACTTTACCACCAAAGCAAGAGAAAAAGAAATAATTACCCATTTTTTACTTCTTATTTTAGAAAAAATGGTATTTTTACATTTGCACTCATCTTTCAGCATACCAGGATTCTTTTTTTTTGTTTTGCTTCTGGACTTTCAGAGAAAGGTTAGCACTGAAAGCATTTGCAAAGTAGTTTGGATTAAAGTCATATCTCACCATAAGGGCAGATGCTAAATTAGAAAGATTTAGGCAAATTGGACAGATTTGCAGAATTTCCATTCATAGCTCATCTTTTAATCAACTTGAATGAACTTAAAATCAACTTAAAATAATGGGAAGAAATCTCACAATGTCTTGGAAATTTTCCTTGCTAGCTAGCATTTTTTTGGGGACCATAAAATACTTTGATTTGATTGACTTACCTTTTTGATTTGATTTTGATCTAATAGACTTCCTTTCATGTATTTTTCTGGGATAGGCATTAGCTCATAAATCAATTTAAAGGCTTCACAGAGGAGCTGCTTGGTAAGAATATACATGGAGACAAAAGCCTTGGTAAGAATATACATGGAGGCAAAAGCACATCAGTAAGTTATATCTGCCTTTACAATAAATGCATTAATCCTGAGTGATCCATCCAGTTCTTCACTGAGATTGTCTTTAAGTCATGTAGATTTTGACATCTCATTTCAACAACCTTGTTTTTTAACATAACTTATTTAGATCTATACCTCTTTGTCAACAAATGTTCTTGAGTAGCATTTTGAATGGAGTGATGATATGGATTTAATAGCAGAATAAAGAAATAAAACTTGTTCCCATTCACACCTTTTTCATCTGACGAAGAACTGTTGCAGCTATGCAACTAGCTAGCCCTCCCCCCTCTGTATAGCAGGTGGTGCCTGGGGTGGGGAGGTCTGATATATTAGCCTGGGATGGGCCTAGGAGAGATGATGGTAGAGGTATGGTGTAGGGATGAGGCTAATTTTTTTTTTTATGTTTGTTTCCCTAAAATGCTGTAGAGTCCTAATTCTTAGTTGCATTTTACAGTGTGGCTAATGATAGAGGCTGTTAAGGTTGCTAGCTCACAAGGTGAGAAACACCTCACTGTATGACACTTTCTTGCCATCCAGTTACCTGCTTTACTTTCTGAAGATCTGTTGAAAGTCACTTGTGTTGCCGGTGGTAGCCTTAAACCTCAGTTTTAGGCTCTGCAGAAGCTTTGGTGCTGCTAATACTAAAATCTGTATCTGCTTCCTGGCCTGTACTGCACAGGTGTGTTCTTGCTCTAGTTTGTTTGCCACGAGCGAGCTTGATGTGTACTGTATTCTGTCCTTCTATAAAACCAAGAAAACATATCTCTTGGGAAAGCTATGAGGTTTGCTTTCCTAGGCCTCTTTGGCTTTCTTCTCTCCAGGAAAGGAGCATGTCTTCCTTCTGTTCTCCAGGGCTGGAAGCAGTCTAGGTACTGCAGCAATCGACAGTAGTCTACTGCTCCTCCTGTACCTTGTGTGCCTTCTGTAGGTGTTGCCTTTACTCTGCTGTACAGCACTAGCAAGCTGTTATTCAGGGAACAATTTTAACTTATCTCAAGGTGTCAGCAGGGAGGGGGTTCAGAGGGTCACAAAAAGTAGAATGCTTCTATCCTTTGGGAGCCTTGAAAATGTAGGCTGATATCTTGGATGGCTAAATCAACTCTTCCTTCTGGTGATGCTATCCAGTGTCTTTCTAGCCCTCTATTGTGTAGTGGTCTCCCTGAGGAGAATGTTAGTTTAAGTGGCCTCTGTCCTTTTGCTGCTTTTAATCTACAAGCACTGAATGACTACTAGAGCATGCCTATGGCTTGAACTGTCCTTGCTTTGTTTTACCTAAAGAGAAGGCCTCCCACACAGTGAGGTTTTATGAGGTCCTAGACCTTCCTCCTACCTGTGTTTTTAATGCCTCACAGAGGAGGAGCTCCTTGGTCAGCCCTCTCTGGAGACCCATTGCAACCAATGCCATGCCCTGCCTTGTTTGCATTGAGCAACTACCCTGAGGCCTTTGCTCTGTACCTGTGTAAGGTAAGACTCTCAAGTGTGAGGCGGTGAAACAAACTCCTGGAAGTGTTGTTGTGAAGTGGCCTGTGAAGTCCCTCATGGTAGGTGAGGCGTCAGGATGCTTGCCAGTTGCTTTGCTTGGTCTAATTTAACCTGATGGAGGGAGTTGTTGAAAAGGGAAGCTGTTGTGCTAGAGGGAAGTAGAGGAGAGAGATAAATTAATTGGAGGGAATAGTTGAGAAATATACATCCTGTTAGGGAGGAGTCTTGCAAACTAAATGCGCCTCTCAAGCTGTTTTGGCCTAGAGGCAGCAGAAGCCTGTGGCTAGCTGGCAGGAATGACTAAATTTTTCCATGTCTTGTTCCAGAGGAAATTGAAATTCTTCAACCTCACAGTTCTTGTTTATATCTGAGGAAAAAAGCTCTACCACCCATAGTACTCCTCCATTGGGGGAAAGATGAGACGAAGAGGATTTGTTAGGCAGGTAATAGTGTCACTTAAGTTGAGTGACAACCAGGAAAATATGACAGGTGAAAAAGGGCATGAAGCAGGACATCAGTATGAACTTGATGCTAGCTTGCGTGCTATATTCTAATTTTGATGCTCAAAGCTTTGTGTATGCACTCAGAAGAGGGAATTTTCCCATACTAGTGCTGTGTGGGATTTGTTCCACAACTTTGTGGTTGGAGGACTAAATCTCACCCTCCTTTCTGGGGATGGTGGGGAGGGGAGTATGTCAAGAATGTTGAAAAGATGCTCCCTAAAGCAGTGTAACAGAAACAATGAAAAAGGAAGAGTTACTGCTCAGGCCATTATATCTCCTGTGTATATTTCTTTGAGTTCACCACAAATTGCTGTGCACACAGAACCAATATTCCTAGCTCAAGATGCTGCTGTGTGTTTAAGTCATGTGGTCCTTGTACACTAGGACATCCAATATCAATGAATTTTCAGCATATCTCCCAAAAAGGAACTCTTGGTAATTCTGCTGAGTGCTTTCCCCCTCGCCCCCTTTGTTTTCTGTGATAAAAACTGTTGTTTGCATACATTATATAACAGTAGGAAATTACTTTGCTTTCTGTGAGATACTGCTTTTTATTGGAGATGATGGGCAGCATTTATTCAGTAATTCTTTGTGCCTAAATTATTCATCAGCATTCAAACTGTTTAGCTTCAAGGATAAAAGTAAATCAGTTTAAACATCCTGGAAGGTCTATGTTGATTAGGGATTTTAGCCATAGGAAAAAATGTATAATAATCAAAGGTGTCTGAAGATGAAACATGCACCTTTCCTGAAAGATAGAGGTCTTCCAGAAAGACAACATGTTCTGGTCTCTGCTTATTTTAGGATTGGGAGAATAAACCCTACTGAAGGCTGTATTATAAATGGGTACTTGGAAGCATTCATCAGGCTCTTCAGTATTTTCATTCATTAGTAATAGAAGATACCTACATCCAGATGGCTCCTGAATGCATGAAAAACTTACCTGTTTCAGAATAAAGACACTATTGTTAGCAGCACTTTAGTGACTCCTGTAAACTGGATTGAATTCACTAGTTGAGAAAAATGCTAAGATTATGACCATGGAGCTTTTCTATTAATAGAATCTAAAAGCGATAAAACACAGGATAAAGTAGTAAATTGTTCCTTAGTCTCTTAGGCTGCTAGAAAAAAAAAATACCAAAGATGAATATTTTTGATGCAAATTCTATTTCCAGCCCTAAACCATACTAACTGAAATGCCATAATGTAATTCAAGTAATTTAAAACTTCCTTGGATAGGCTTACAGTTCATAAAATAAAATCCTGGTGATGCCTGGCTTTTAGCAGTAGTGGCAATGAAGATTTTCATGGCAGCTAATAGAAATCAAATGTAGATGGGGATGCCTATCTAGATCTACAGTTCAGAGAAGGCTTTAATCCTAAACTGAAATGATGCATGTAATTCATTGTGTTCAAGTCTGGTTTGAAGTGACTGCAGGGTGTGTTGCTAGTGGTTTTCCCTCGTGAGCGTAACCAGCAGCTATTGGCTGGGTAAAAAAACCTTGGGTGTTGATCTCACCTGGAAACCTGCAGCTTCTGACCTTGGAAGTAAATGTCTCTGACTTACTCAGTCCTGAAAACATGTTGTTCATCTTTAGTTTATACCTATGAGTGCATTACATGAAGATGCTGATCCATCTAGCTAACAGTTTATACTTTAGCAAGTCAAGTGAATTTAAAACACAAGCTGCAGGTCTCTCTAGCTGTATCTGCTAGGTAGTTGTATTTCCACTGAGACAATAGCACAGTGTAGGGAAGGCTGTCAACTTACTAGGGTAAAATGCTCAGGTCTGGAGGATTATTTTCAGTGCTGCTTATCTGAATTAGGTAACTTCAAGAAAAAGCAATGTCCCTTCCAACCTCAACCATTCTGTGATTCTTCAGTACTGCTTGCTGAAGAACAGGATCCAAAGTTGTAGGACTACAGTTCTATGAAAAATCTTCAAAAGATTGGATTATCACAGCTTGGAGTGAAAGGGGAAATGAAGGCTTATTTTGCATAGTCCTGATATTTCTGAATTGTCAACTTGGTTGGCAGCATATACCACCTCTGAGAGAAAACATCTGTGTCTGGAGTCAGTGGACCTTTAGCTTAATTGGAAAGTACTTTCTCAAACTTGGGATTCCCGGCCTAGACTCTAGGAAAGAAACCTCTTTCCCACAACTAACTGCATAGCTGGCATATTTTGGTTTGGACACTGATTCTCAAGAGTAGGAAGATGAGTTCATTTTATTACTTGCTTAATTCTTATACAACCAATTTCAGTATATACATTAAAAACTGCATACTTTCAAATTCAGAAATATATTAGGATATTAGAGAGGAAATCATTAAATACATGTATGTATGTATTCATAGATAGGTAACTCCTGACCTCTTCATTACTAATGTGTAAATCCATCTGATTAACTTTTTTTTTTTTTAAAAAGCGCTGAATAATTTCTGAGTTTTTCTAACTTCATCCTCAAGTTACTGGATCTTTGCCTTTGCTGGATGTTAAGGCAGACACATTGAATGAGAAAATATTAAGCAAAATATCTGCGAAGATTGCTTGCATTTAAAATGTTTTCACAATAGATAAGTTTGGCTTTCTAATCTTTAAGTGACCAGTGACTTGTTCTATGGAAGGAATTGAGACTTTGCTATGTTTTAGCCTAGCAGGCAGCTCAGCACCACCCAGCCACTTGCTCACTCTCCCCTGGTGGGGTGGGAGAAAGAATCAGAAAGGTAAAAGTGTGAGAACTGATGGGTTGGGAATGAAGACAGTTTACTAGGTAAAAACAAAAGCTGGGTGCACAAGCAAATCAAAACAAGGAATTAATTCACTGCTTCCCATTGGCGGGCAGGTTCTCAGCCACTCCCAGAATATCAGGGCTCAGCTTGGTTTCTTGGGAAGACAAACACCATCACTCCCAACATCTCCCCTTCCTCCTTCTTTCCCCCAGCTGTTGTTATTGCTGAGCATGGCACTACATGGTATGGGACATTTCTTTGGTCAGTTAGGCCAGCTGTCCTGGCTGTGTTGCCTCCCAGTTGCTGGTGCCCCCCCCAGCCTGCTCTCTGGCAGGGCAGTGTGAGAAGCTGAAAAGTCTTTGCCTCCGTGTAAGCACTGCTCCAAACAACTAAAACATCAGCATGCTATCACTGCTGTTTTCATCAAAAATCCAAAACACAGCACCATAAAAGCCTCTATGGAGAAAATTAACTTAGTCCCAGCCAAAGCCATGACAGATTGCTAATGTTAATGACATTAACAAAGTGCAGTTGGTTCCCCACAATTTGAGCAATTTGATGGATAGTCTTCATAGAAATAGAGTTCTAACCTTTAAGTAGAATATATTTTTGGAGCCATAACTTTTTTTTTTTTTTCATGCTAGAAATTCTTGTGTTCCTACTGCTGTAACTGTTTGTACTGCTCCACTCTGGGATAGGTTTTGATTACCACATATTTGCTGATATAGCAAATTAACGTTCTCATCTGAGTCATGGACAATGGAAGTTATTTCAATGGAGCATCAAGTTGGCACTTGAGTTGGCACTCTTTTATTCTAGACCAGTAGTCATTACTGTTCATGTTCCACAACTTGTTTTACCAGTTACCACAAAGCCTGTAAAATCCAAAGTAGGTGCTGATCTGTTCAGTGTAATGTATTAGTCTAAATCACAGCAAATTATGAATTGCTACAATTTATATAGACAAGAGTCTGAATCAAAATTTTGGATCTAAAACACCCCAAGCTTGAGGAGGATTTGGATTCAGATCTAAACTCTGTGGTTTGAGCTTTTCTTTAATCACATGGTGTTGCTAACATCTATTTCATGTGTCTAAACTGTCCCAGCTGTGTGGAGTATTTCCACGAACATGTTGGACTTACTTTTACACAGATGTAAATCAGGAGGAACTTAGCTAAAGTCAGTGTAACCAGTGCCAGTGGATGATGTGTGAGGAAATGTCTAGGCTTTCCATAGAATGCCTTTGTATGATAATATAAAAGGGAATGTGTTCTTTGCGGTAGCTGTGGGAGAAACACGTCTGCAAGCCTTTGCACGTACATGAGCATCTTGCAGATATGCTAACAAATAAAATACATCATGGAGTAGGAATGGCAGTTCTCTACTATGGTCATTTGCAACCTTTTCTTCAAGGTGAGTCTCGCTGCCCTTTTCTCTTCTATGCTCTGATACCACCAGTGCTTTTTCTTCACACTTCCTATTCCTGCTGCACCCTATTGATAGCACAGGATTTGTCAGTGTGCCTTTTATCTCAACTTTAAGGCTGCATCAGCAATTAAGTATCAACATCATAGAAGTATTTTAGGTAAAGAGAGAGCTGGATCAAGTGTTGATTTTCACTCCAGCTTTCCCTATTGAATTACATAAAGGTTTCAACAGAAATTAAGCTGTGAAGTAACCCATGCTTTCTTTAGGTTGGATGGAGCCTGCAAAAGTCTTGTGCTTTTGTGTCACCTCCTTTCCTTCCTGTGTCGTGTTGTTTCCTCCATATTCTTGTATGCATATCCTTTTATCCTGTTCTGGACTGAAGTGTAGCTGTTCTTGTGCTATATCTTGTCTTGGCCAGATGCAGGAACTCCTGGAAACATTGCTGCAAAAATTCTTCTTTTATCAAATGTTTGTGTCATTTTTTCAGTCTCATTGCAACTGATCTGTGTGTTTTCATATTTCCACTGGATGAAAATACATTGCTATTCCTTTACTTGTGTCTTTATTTGGATGCAATTGCTACTTTCCTCTCTCATCAAAGGAGGATGCTTGGCTTATCTGTCCTAGTAAAAGTGGTCTGACTTGCACTGTATTACACCAGCAAGGAGAAACTGCCTCACAGATTTTCGTTTTCCAAAGACAGCATGTGGTCTCTGTACAGCTGCAATTCCCCTGGAGGAAGATGGTCAGACTTCTCATTAGGGGTTGTTCATTCTTGCCTATTTCAGCCAAGAACAATATAAAACAGGGTGAATCAAGGGTAAGATCTATGCAGTTACCAGACACTGTTCAATAACACTTAGCATTGAAAATGTAGTCCACTAAGGGAGCAAGAGAGAAAACAGTGAGGCCCATGAAGCTTCATGTTGCGTGCTCTATCAGATAGAAGGGACCTCAGATAGCTCTGGGCCAGTAATAAAATAGTGCAAAAAAAAAAAAAAAAAAAAAAAAGACCTACAAACCCTTGTTCAGCAAAGTATTAGGTCTTGGCTAAGGAACACACACATCTTGACGCTTCCTTTTAAGTTGTCATTAAGTTTGAGGCAGGCAAGGATGAGCAATCATAGACTGCCTCCCCTTAAGAATGGAAGTATTTTAAAGCCTTGCAAAGTGTGACTCCTGTGAGGAATGTCTTGTGTCCATAAAATACATGTCTGGTTAAAGACTTTAGAGAATGTAGGCTAGCTCTGTAGCAGTTATCAGCTGAGTTTCAGTCTAAGAGCAGCTTAAAAAGGCATCATAGAGAAGGCAAATCTGCCTTGGTTTTATTTATTTATTTTTTTATATCCATCATATGCAGTTCATCAGGGATGGATCATATTCAAATGGATATCAGTTTATGGGGTCAGAACTTTGTTTAAAGTGTACAGTTAACATATTAAACAGAATGAGAGCTAATCTGGGGAAGATTCAAAGGTAAAAGAAGACTTGTAGGATGATTGGGGATAACTTATATGGCCCTAACATTTAAAGATAGGAACTTTTACAGTGATTAGTTAATGGTGTATATTCCCTCAAAATGGTAACTGAGGCAATTTGAGTTAGGGAGTAAAGGTTTAAAGTAGAAGACTGTTCATTGCTGAGGACCGTGTTTCCCCAAGACTTATCACTCTCTCTCTACTGAATTTTTTAATGTTTAAGTGTAGATAATTATTGAAATCCATCCCCTTTCTATTGGAGGCACCAAGTTACCTACTTCTTTATCTGTAGTTCAGAATTTGGCTTAAAAACTCACATTTGTCTATACTATTTCTGCAGAGACTGTTAGATATAGTCTTAGAATTCACTTACTATATTTATTTATAGCACTTTTCTCTGTTTTAAATAGTCCTCTGTTACTTCTAGGGTTGAAGTTTTAATGTTTCCTGGATGTGACTTTATTACGGACAAAGAGCAGGACCTTAATGTGATTCTCACACAAGGTTATATAAAAGAGCTTGGAGTATCTCTTGAAAAGATTTTTAGGCTTAGAAATGGGAGGAAGAAAGGAGAATGATTGGTAATGGGGAGCAACAGCTTATGAAGCAGTATATCCAATACAGCTACTACATGGAAAAAAGAAGCAGTATATCCAATACAACTACCATATTTTATGAATACTGCATTTTTCTATTATTTTTTAGGGTGTTCTGTACTTGTGAAAACATATGTTTTTCCTTCCATCTGCATAAGGCTATTATGATTTTGAGCTAGGGAGGTAGGAATTGTACAACAAATGGAGCTTGCTACAGCTCTTTGTATTTGCCTTTTCTTGAAGATTAGGATTGGAACAGTCTTGCAAGAAGCAAAGCTTTGACTGGATTTAAGCAGTAAGAGTGAGCTGTTCTTTATCATATTAATTTCAGTTGACTCATGTCATTTCACCTCCCAAAACCAATGATGGTTGGTTAAGATTATATCCAAGCCAGTCATAAATTACCAATGAATCAGTAACAGAATGTTTTGGCCTGTATTGCAAAAACATCTCTTGCTCCATATTTAGTTAGCTTGGATCCTCCTGTGGTTCAACAATATTTTACAGAAACAAAACATTCCCAACTTCAAGCAGAGTCCAGTTTCCTTGATACGATTTGTAGTGCAAGGAGGGCAAATAATTTAGCCAGTTTGCAGCTTCATTCCTCTTAAAGCAACTAACAAAGACGTATCTTGAATATTCAATGTTAAAGACTTTCCACTATTACTTAATCTGATAGATGTGCTGATATTAAAAGCATGGTATGCAGTAGATAAATCATGATATCAGCTCCTTTCTGCAATAAATCTCTCTACATTTCCAACTGGGAAAGGAAAAAAAACAAAAACATTTGGGTGTAGAATCCATTTAAGGAACTTCCTTTAATGGAGTACTTGCTATTTTTCTCAGGTGAACTTGTAATTTAGTTGCAGTATTGCTGTTTAGAAGCTCTATGGTATAGCTTTTGGTCAAATTGTTATGGTGCAAGGACTGAACATTGAGAAAACCTGTGGAAAATGCATGTATTTCTCTGCCTTAACTGTAATGGTGTGCTATAGAAATGTTAAGGTATCGCATCTATTTGATCTATTTTGTGTTTTGATGAATATAACAATTATGTCGTAGTTTCTAAGTCTGATAGCTACACACAAGAGTTATCTGAAAACTGAGGTGTTCCTAGAGCTGTAACACCAATAACTAAATAAAACACTATGTTAAGCTATCATAGAAAATCCAAGTAATCTATGCTCAGCAATTAATAAGCCCCAGAGAACTGAAGTGCAAGTCAAGTCTGTGGTCTCATTCAGAGCCTGATCTTGTGGCTTTGGCACTTACATAATGTTTTGCTCTTATATTCCATTCTTCAATCATGGTTTATGAAATGTTTTAGAAATACAGGCAAGTACGATAGTCTTTCTTTCTTTTTTTTTTTTGGGGGGGGGGGGGGGGGGCGGGGGGCGGAATGGGGTGGGTGAAGGGGTGGAGGAGGGTATAGACTGAAGAAATGCCAAGAGGTAAAATGGCTTGTCTATGATTTAGTCAGTTCATTGCAGGTAGGAATGGTGGAGTCCTGACTCCAATTACCTGATTTTTAGGTAGACCTGGTTCTTTTAAGAAGGAACTTTGCCAGTATATAGCTCTTAGAAACTAAATGTTACTGTTTTCCTATATTCTTCTAGGCTCAGAAGTGGAGGAGAATTGTGTGAGGCCTTGAATTCAGGGCGTGCCCTGAAAGAGCTCAAACACCAGTCAGTACCACACTGTTTTTCAAAACAGAGACTTAATGGCGTGCAAGCCAAACAGCTCAGCCCATGCTTTTCTCTTGGAACATCATCCAAATCCCATTAAAAATGACCTTCAACAAAGGTTTTTTTTTAAATGGAAACAAAGAGGATCACAATTTCATTTACAGAACGTCCTCAAGTGTTTTTTTAACAAGTAAATATACGTGCCAGTTTTGAAGGATTCATACAGTTTCTCTTACTGAATCCTTGCTTCATTAATGAGACAGGCCTTTTTCAGCCATGACTAAATCTTTTTGTAGGAAAGAACATTTGGAAAGATGACACATGGTTGAAAAACAGAAATGAGTTTTGAGAATCTTAGGTTTAATTCACAGCATTGCCACAGACTTTCTCTGTGACTTATTTTACTGCCTGTAAGCTGCTGCTAGTGGAATTTCTCTTCTTAGGGGAAAATTTTGAAGATAGGTTAATTAATCAAGATGTTCTTATAATGAAAATAACATAATAACATTAACTGAAGCTGTAGAGAACTTAGATTTTTAACTTTGTAAAGTTAAAGTTTTTCTAAAATGTGTGAATCCAAAAGAAGTATTTAATTCTGATAATTCATTTTCTATGGGTTCTGTTGATAATGGGAAAATGCCATGTTAACTGGAGTCATTTGTATCAGCAGTCTGTGGTACTTTGGCACCTCCTTCTGTCAGACAGCTTCACAGCTGAATGAACTTCCTTACTTGGGAGCCAGAGTCCAGGCAGTTGACAGCAGAACTATGGCAAATGTGTCAGAGTCAAGTAATGATGCTACTTTGAGCAAGTTGTGGCTGGAGCTGTGGTGTATAGAATGAATTAGTGATGGGCCTCAACGGACTTTAATAAACAATAAGGGCCTGTCCCTCAGCTGCTGTAAGATGTGGCTAGGCATATCTCAGCCTAGTAGATGATAACCAAAAGGTCAAGTGGTAGACTGAAAATACAGAAGAATAGCTTAATTGATGTGTTAAAGGCAATCTGTACTAGACCTGATGGGGGACAAATTCTGTAGTTTCCCAGGCCTGCGTCTTAACTAGAAGACCTCTCCAATCGTAACTATGGACACACTGAATTCACATAACTTTGTTCTTCTGTTTTCTGAACAGTTGAAAAATGATTTATATTTGCCAAGGACCCTGAAGAATATCCTTGTTCAAGTCGTTCAAGCTATATTCGAGCTGAATATGTTTAAATTGACATTTGTCATACTCATCAAGATTGCTTTTTAATGTGGTCAAGCACTGTCCATCAGTAACCTGGAGTGGGCAGTTTATAATTCTGCTTAATAGAGTGCAGGAAGTAAGATTAAGCTTTCTTTCTTTCTTTCTTTGTTTCTATTCTTTTCTTCCCCCCATGCCAATGAAATTTGATTGAAATTAGCCATCTCACTTCTGGATTTCCACACAACAGAGAAATAGCCGTTCCTATGCTTGATCTCACCAGCAACAGAAGACAAAATATAATTTGCAAGAGCCAGGTCCCAGACTCCAAGAAAGACAACATGTAGACAGGCAAGGAAGAGAATGTGGAATTGATAGGATGGGTATGCCTGTTAGAAGGGGATGAACTCTGTTAAATACTATTCAAAATGCTAGAATCTGTACAAAACTGTAGCAGCCAGGTATTTTCTCTAGTGAAATAGTAAAATATTTCATAGGTGCCACCCCTGTTCCTTTTATTTTCCTTTGTTGGACAGTTCCATTGCTTAGAAGCAATATCTGTATCATGAAGTAATAGTATGTTCCCAACAAAAATAATCTGAGAGGATAAGCTCCTGCTATTTTTCCTATATGACTAGAAGCTACAAATATACAACGTTGCTTCAGAGACTTTGGATTCCAGAAATCTTCATCCTTGTATTTAGAAATATGTTTAGATCAATTCTTGGTAAGAGCTGGAACTTGTTGGGCCTCACTTCATCCACTTTGGAGGGTAAGAAAAAATCTGATTGACATAGCTGTTCTTCAGAGCTCTGTTTCGTTCATATGTCATATTTTTGAAGTAGTTGGAAGATTTTTCTTACCATTAGTACAAAGACTTTCTAAACTCCCTTGAGTGTATAATGAGACTGTAAGAATTGTTTTTGACTGCATCCTATTTCAAAAATCTTGAAAATATTCAAAAAATAGGTGATTTTTTTTTTTTGATTGAAGCAACCCAATCAACAGCTATGAGCTTGTTCTGTCTGTTCTTAGCTCCACTTTGTTCAGATTTTTTTACTTCTGGACAGTAGTATCTTCTATTGTTGGTGTTTTACCCACAGTACCATATATGTGAATGTCATTTCAGCTTCTGTGGGGGTTTTGTAGGTATAATGCCTAATGTAGTGGGGTCTTTGCTCACTGAGTTTAACTGGAATGGTGCAAATGCTCCTCAGATTTCTCATCCCTAATGCTTCCTTTTGCTATTGGGAAATCTCACATATATGTATCCACAATAGAAAGAGACTTAATGGGCTGAACTGCTAGTAGCACGTATCCACAATAGAAAGAGACTTAATGGGCTGAACTGCTAGTAGCACTGGATTCTTTAACTTTCTCTGGTACTGTTGCATATTCTTTTAGGAAAGATTTAAAAGCTAGTGGCCAACTGGTGTGTAAAGACAAAGAACAGCAAGGGAAATGCATTCCGCTACAAAGAAAGCGGAGGCTACTTATAATGTGACTCAGAACTTGGACATTTTTTTTCTTCTGCTGGTAAATTGCCTTTGTTGGATCATGATTTGACATCCCTACCCCACTCGCCTCGCCCCCCCCCGTCTAGATACACACAAGATTTTGTTTTTTATATATGAGTGTTTTCTTTTCCAAAAGTCCTCATAATAATTAGAAAATAATGTCTCCTTAATGACATTTTTCCATGCAAAACAATGTTTTAAATTAAAGGAAAAAATGTTTTTGCCCAATACACAAGCAAACATGCAAGAGTTCTATAAAACCCCAAAGTTGGGGGGAAGTAAAAATGCCAGTGGTTTGAGAAAACCACAGCCAGGTTCTTCTGTCCTTACAGAAAGTGTTTTTTCTCATTAGGCTGGCTTGTTAAACTCTGGTATATTCCAAATGTGTGCTTTAACTGTTTTTATCATGATTTCTTCTTTCAAAGATGACAGTATTTGAATCTAGCAGTGTGTTCTCTTAAGATCAACAGTTTAACAAGAATAAAATCTGCCTCTCAGATTCAGCTGCTTGCCGTCCTCCCAAAATGCTTTGTTCTGAAGAAACTGGTGGCAGTGATAAATGTAAGAGAGTTAGAGCTCTGCAGTTATTGTCAGCAAGTTAGCTTTATGGGTCGGGGATCAGACCTTTGATGTCTTATCAAGTTTCTGCGCTGCGTGAATCAGTTGCTTACTTGATTTAAATTATAAAAAGAAATGCTCTGTTGTGATATTGTCTCATACTGTGTCTTCGTCATCTGAGATGCCCTCTGTGTTCTTTAGTTCCCCAGGAAGAGAAGGCAATCAGCCATATGGAGAGTGGCCAGTTGCCTGCTGATCAGGATAGGCATTAAATAGAGTTGCACAGGAACTCAGATGTAGAAATGCCCCATTTAGCAGAGCCTTTCTGTCCCCCCACAAAGAGAGATTGTTCCTTACCAGTCTGTAGCACAACATTCAGTACTGTTTCACTTTATGTGTTGGGGGGGGGGGGGGGTCCCTCTATTCATTCAGTAAATCATTTCAAAACTAATGGAGTTCTTCATTGGGCTTTTCTCTTGATGTTAAGGAGAAAGATATAAATCATATTAAGTGGGGAAGAGGTGTGATTTTGGGGAGAGAAGGGAGAACTTGTCTAAATAGGAAAGGCATTTGATCAGATATAATTTTCATGCACCTTCTGCCAACTGTACCAAACACTGATCATCAAGATAGCAGATTCTTATGAATTTGTCAACACCCCTCAGTATAATTGCTGCCAGACTGGTGTGGAGAGCTGGCAGCTTCCTGGATGTGTGGTGGGAAGACAGAAGAGGTAAGCTGGGAAGGGAAACTACGTTTCATGATTGCAGGGAAAAATAGCACAAGAACAGCAATATCTCACCTAGGAAAAGACAGTGTGAGAGCACCTAGAAACTGATTTTCAGGGTTTTGCATGCCCTATGTGCTGTACCAGTGAACAAGGAGGTTTCTGGCTGTTAGGACAGAGATTCAGCCTAATGATTCTTATTTTGACTTATGGAACATTGCATATAGTTTTATTGTTTTAAGCTACCTCAGACACTTTAAGTGTGTGTGTGGGCATATTCTTTAATCCTAAAATAAAATCCTCAAATATAGAAATGCTGATCTGGCTCAGATTTTATTTGCATTCTAAAATAGCATTTCAACATTTTAGAAGCCAAAATATTTTTCATATGAGCAGCCTTTGAACCAGATGAAAAAGTAAAAGGTGTCTGTTTTCCCAAATCCTAGCTGTGGTTATTATAGACACCAACCAGGCAGATTAGTTGTGTGTGAAGAAACTGGCTAACTGGATGGTTGTCCTAGCCCACTTGTATTCTGAAAGCTGGGTCAGTCCTTGTGAAAAGCTTAAGTAAACTAGAGGATAATTCAATACATAGACAATGCATCCCACTGTTTCTCTGTTTATTTTCTCCCTGTGTGACTTCTGGCAACTGACAAGAAACACTATAAATGACAGCAACTTGCCAAAGAAAAGATTATGAATAACAATACCACAAGAACGAAGGGCATAAAGTTACCAGTGACTTGAGAAAAATGCAGAACACTGGACACATGACACATCAAAAAAATAGCGGGTTGCAATACACGCAGAATAGGATACCTTCAAATCTGAGACCATTTCAGTTTGAGTTTTGGTATAAATTGGTTGTTTTGTCTCTGGTAACCCAAGGTCTGTTTATGTGTAGGTGTTATGTAACTCTGTTGAACCCCTACACTTTACTGATAATACTCCAAAACCAAAGGCAGTAATGCCACTGGAAACAAGAAACAAAATCGATGTATTTACTGAAGAAACTAAAAGAAAGATCTTTCTGTTTAGTGGTTGCTCAGACATACGAAGGACACCACTTTCCTGATAAGCGTTGTCTTTTTTTCTTTACCACATCTTAAACAGTGCTGCTTTCAGTGCTGTACTTAAAATTAGTCATGCTTTCCATCCCAATCTACATTTCAATTTTCGGGCAATACATACAGCAAGCTGATGTGTGGCTGGTCTACCCAAATTTTGGATACCTTTTAACTTCTTTTTTGATGGTGCAATATGAAAGAAACCAACTGTTTACATTAAACTGGAGTTCAAAATAATTATAATAAAAGTAACAGGAAGATTTTTTGATCTACGAAAAGCCAAGTAAACTATTTTTGGGGAAAAAAAAAAAGGTGCAGTCCATTTGTCCTTGCTGTGGTGCCCAGTTATTACTTGTAAATATCTACAGTATTAAATGTGTGGGCTGTTTTAATCTATGGTGAATACACTAGGCTCACTTAGCAAGAGTGAGCGTTTAAGTGGACTAGGGAAGACTCCCAATCTTGGAAGCAAATGAATGTAGTCAGATAATGGGTGTTTTAGTGTCACTGTCAATATTTATCATGTCTTGAAAATTAAGACCATTAGTTCATTTTTAGCTGTATGGGGTCAATACCAGCATTGGTTTTGATGCTTAGACTTTGCAGTGTCTGGCAGGATTCATTTGAAGGGAGTGCTTTGTGTTTCCAAAGGCTGTATTAAAGGAACATTCAAATGAAACAGTGAAAGGTCCTTCTGAAAGGATAGTTCATCAGGGCTGAGAGCTACTCTTGAACCCAAGCCTACTCCTATTGAAATCTGTGTGTTTATCTTACTAGTGATGGAATCAGATCCTTGAATTAAGCTATTCAAGAGAATAGCCCTTCGAGGGGTATGATTGCACTACCTTAAAGTTTCTTTTCAAGACAAAACCAAATGGAGAGGGGAAAAAAATAAAGATTTGCACCTTTCTTTCTTGTAGTGTTTCATTGGGTTTCCTGGTATACTATACTTAGAATGCTTAAACAGCACAGAAAATTGCAGTACCTTCTTCTAAGCCTCTACAGACAAAAGCAATTCAGTTAAATTTGATCAAAACTATAATAAATAGAAGAAAAATCTGCTCATCTGGGACTTTTGAACCCCTTGCAGAGTTCACTTTCTCTGCCTTTCCCAACCCTTCTCTAAATTGGTTGTGGTTACCTACTTCCCTTCAACCCCAGAATAATTCCTTCAAAGTAGATTAGAAATATTGTTAATTATAGAGCCACCAAATTCACCTGAGCTCTCTTTAAGTCAGTGAGCCATTGGAAGAAGAGACTTTTTTGTTGATATGGTGAAAGTTGAGATTGCAGGTAGGATAAATGGATGTCCATCCCTTCTTCAAAACAGGAAAGAACCTGTGTCACTCTGAGTTAATTTCAGCAGTCATTCCTAGTTTACATGGATGCAGAACTGAGATGCTTTGCCTTCTTTAGTCATTCATGAGGCAACAGCAGAAAGAAATGATGGATGTGCTGACATTCAGCCCCACCATCCATCCATCAATAAAGCATAGTAGAGCTCATTTAACAAAATACCTGTTAAAGCAATAAACATTAAAAAATTACATGCTAAAGCCAAACATGTCAATCAAAGCTCTACCTTGTTTAACAACTGTTTTTCTGTGCTGGCTGTAAAAAAATGATACTGTAGTTTAGCGTGTTTTCATACTCAGCAGATGGCAGTGAGTCTCCAAGAGCTCCGCTGCACTCCAGGTACCAGGGAGTAAAGCAAAACACTATCCTAACAGATAGGTAATTTGGACCTGACTTCTGGCACAGACCAAAGATTGCTGTTCAAAACAACAAATAACAACCCAACAAAAATGTGTGTGCACACAAAAAGCAAATCCACCTTCCCACTCAGTGAAATTACATAATCTGATTTATTTATTTGTTTTCCCAACTGTCATTGCTACAGCTGGTAAGAGGTATGATATGTTACACATGAAAAATTACATGAAATATAATGAGGCAAGGTGGGGAGGTCTGTGTTCAAGAGTTTAACAGACTCCTTTGCAATAAAATGACATCTCAGTAGACATTAGGGAAAATTGTCCCTTTTGTGTTCTCTCTGCAGATCCACAAGCAGCTCCTGGACATCTTTGATAAATTTCTTTGATAAATTTCTGAAACCTAAATCCCACCTTGGTTTTAACCATCTGGAACCTGAGGTTTTGTATGTTTCTTCCCCTTTGCTTTTCCTTTGGCACTATAGTCTGAGTTAATCTCACAGGACTCAAAGGACTTCAGCCATTTACAGGGGAGCTAGTTGAACAGACTCTCCAGTTCATAAAGTGTAAGAAACATTTCTAGACTATGATGATCCATTTTATCCTAAGTCAGATGAATCTTATCCCCCCCCCCAATCCAATTTATCTTAATTCCTGAAAATGGGAGTTCATACAACTAGTTCCACATTATAAAATCATGACCTGGACTTGCTGTGTGATATTTAGCTGCCTTGGAGAGTGCTACATTATTGTAACTGAATATATACATATATTCTAATTACTATATATATATATAACAGAGATAAATAAATTTCAAGCAACAGATGTTCAGTTTTAGATAACCTCATTGAAATCAGTAGTCTGCTCACTTGTCTAGTAATAGAAGATAATGGAAAGTTTCTGTTTTACATTGAGAACCTTTACTGTTGAGAGTAGGCACAGAGATGTTTTCGTGAGGTTCTTTGTTACAAGTGCAAATCTCCTTGCCTAGTATGGTAGAGGAGATGAGCACATTCTAGCTCCTCAGAGTTATTCTCTGATAAGGCATGTATGTGATGCCTTTCTGTATAAATTCTTCCATGCAAGCTTAACCTCAGTGGTAATGTCCTGTATGTCTGGACAAAGAAGGTCACAATTTGCCGTAGGCAGCTCTGGGCTTTGTCCTGGAACAGTCATGAATGATTGCATTGCTTCACTGGGACAGTGCTAGATGAACTAATCTGTTAAAGATACTTTGAGTACAGCAGTTAAACTGAGTTGTCATTTTGAAAGTACCATTTAGTACTCTTCCAAACCACTCAAGGGTAAGGAGAACTTAGGTTTTCCATAGATTTCACAACTAGGATGGAATGCTTTTTCATAACATTGGGATGACAGTAGGATTTGTTCTATAAATGTACCTTCTGCTTTATTCCTTAGCAAAAGAGTGATGAAAGAATGTTGAAAAAGTGTGGTTTTTTAATAAAGTGATTAACTGAGGCAATCTAGCTGGTTAAAGTGCTCTCAAAGGCAGACTGTCATACTGTTAGTTAAACATCATTGCCTTTGTCTGAAATACACATGCAAATATCACTTTACTTATTATAGCCTGCATGTGGGGGTAGATATATACAATGGTGTGTGTATACACATACATATATATATATACACATATGTATTACTATTGTCTAACTCATTTTCCCATTGTGGATGATCCCAGAGGGAGCAAAATATTCCTAGCTTGGAGGTTTCCACATCTGTCCTTCAGGCAGCTATCAGAAAGGAACAGTGTGGCTACATAAATCACTACAAATCAGCACATTTTTCAACAGCACAAAGCCCTAAGCACAGAGCCACTTTATAGCATACTGCTCCATAGTTTGTTTGCAGACCTCCCATGCCAGCAGCAGGCAAGTCAGACCATTCTGTTCAACATCTTACAGTAACCAGATGCGGGATAAAGAAATTGCCTTTCAAAGCTGTAGTCTGCACTAGGCTGTTCCAAGCAAAACAGTGATGACTAGCATCCATCTTTTCCCTTCTACTTGTCTATCAGGACTTTTCAGCCTCAGACCCCCAGCTTGAAATACTCTTCTCCCGTGTTTTTTTTTTTTTTTTTTTTTTTTTTTTCCCCCAAGCCAATTTAAACTGCATTTTAGAATCATAGAATCATATGAGGTTGCGAAGCAGTAGTTTTCACTTTTTTTGGGGGGGAGTCTGTATATCAGTTACAAAGGATTCACAGAATGTAACAGTAAAAAACTGTTGTCACTTTTTAGGTTAAAATAGGTTTAAGTACCTATTGTCAGTTAGGCACCTACTGGGGATGGATCATTGTTTGGACATGTAGGTATATGTTGACTTTCCAGTCATGCATTGTTTTTCTCGTGGTATACTATATGATCTGTCTAGTGGAGAGTGGTTAATTGCTCTACCCTGTAGATGGTGGCATCCCAGATCTGTGCATTGGAAATGCAGAAATTTACACGTAACTCATTTTCATCTGAACCCCCTTTTTTTTTTTTTTTTTTTTTTTTTTTGCCATAAAGATGACAAGGAGGCAGGATACAGACCAGAGGGAATGAAACCAAATCCCTGCATAAAAGCGGATAATGTAAGGTAAAAAGAAGATGCGTTTTATGCCATGGTAGTGAATGACTTTATGGACATGTTATCTTGATAAATGGTTTAATAGCTCTGTAAGGAAACAACATAATGCCTATTCTTGAGGTCTGGACTGTAGCATGTTGCTCGTGGCTGAATTTAAAATCATCCTGATCTTCCACAGCCCAGATGTGGGACAAATCACAAGAACAAAGCTGGAAGTTAAAGCAGAGCAGAAAACACAGCTGTATAAATAATTTTCTCCAGTATAAGCAAGGTTTCTGGTACCAATAACTTCATAATCTGACAATGCTAGTGTTACCAAACTCCAGTAATGGAAGGATGAAATGACACTGGTACCACTTGTGGTACAGGAGGACCTCATTTCACACAGTATTAAGAGCCTTTGCTGTATGTGACAGTGAAGGAAAATACCAGAATTCCATGGTGCCTGAAAGACACGATTGTAAAAAATATTTTATCCATGCTCATATCTTTCAAGTGGGTACATGCAGCTTATATTGAATTTTGGTTTCATTAACTGAGGTAAGTTTAATCAAGAAGTCTTTTGACGTGGTCCTGTTACTGTCCTTTCTTTCACATAGAAATACTGTGTGAGAATTTAAAACAGTGCCTAGTATAGAATAGTAGGCCATTTAAAAACTGGATATTATAAAATATAATGCATTGAAAAGACTGAAACAAATTGGAGGCTATAAAAATATTCTGTAATATTAAATATAAAGCAGAAGACAAGTAAATGTCAACTCCACTTAAGGACTCATGCCTATTAGTTGGTAGCATAAGCTCAAATTTGCTGTTGAAAACAATTTCTGAGACTTGACTAGGCTGGTTTCTTCACTGTTAGGGACAGGAACACCTCTCTATTGAAAGTGGTTTGCATTTTAACAGGGTTTAGTCATAACTGTCCATTTTTTGCCACTTGTTCAGAATAGTTCCACCTCAGGTCAATCAGCTATTGTTGGCTTTATCTCGGTTGCTACCAGCAAGCACCAAAAATACTGCTTTAAGCTTGTCTTTCTGTGAATCATGTGTTTTTACAACAAGAGATTTGTTTGTTAAATGAACTTAAATATAGAGATAGATGAGCCAGCGTTCAGGGTGAGCAATGTTCAGGTCTGTTGACTCACATTTTGAATTATCTTTCTCTCTAAACTCTCCTACTTTAAGCTAAAGGAATGTATTCACAGTAAAGTACAGCCCTAAGATGTACATCAGTATGATTCCAGTTTCTGTGTCACTAACTCTGCTTGTTTCTGTTTAAACATATAGCAAATCCCATGAGAAATCTCCTAACCCTTGCTTATTTCAGTGTTTTTATTAGCTTTGACATATTTATCTATTCTTTTGGCCACATGTGAGTAAGCAATGCTGGTTTCAACTTGTATCATCATATGCTGCTGTAGTAAAGATGACAATGGAGTATTTTCCAAATGCCAATCACATAATTTTTATTTATTTTTATTTATTTTTATTTTTTAAAGTACAGTTTCTAGGCTCTTTTATATGCTATATCTTTCTTGCAATTGCTTGCCTTTTTGTCCTTCCTGCTCTTAAATCCCTTAGTTACACTAGCTTGGTGGAAATTGTTTAAATGTACAACCCAAATTCTCCACTGAGGTTTGGCTAACCAGCAAGCTATTCAAGTGGTTTTGTCTCCTGGGTATGTCTTCATCCTCTGCTTTTCCAGGTTGCTTGAATATCCATGAACCCATAATTTACCCTAATCTCCTCTAAGGCATTGAAATAATAAAATACTTAAATAAAACCCTTTGGATAAATGCCCTTTAAAATATAGCTTTATCTGTGAACTATCATGCTCTCAGGGGAGTGAATTTTGTTCCTCAGGCAATTAAGGGGATTTTCTGTCCACTGTGTTACTGTGGTTTGTCCACTGTGATCAGGCATACCCATCTTAACTCCTGCATCAACTTGGAACAGGAAGGATGATGAAAGTCTGGAAGAAAAATGGGACAGAATCTAGCCTGTTTCTCTGTATGCATTTTTTTTTCCAAGTCCTGTGTTCAGTTTCCTGATCTACCACATGGTATTTTGCAGGTCATGAAACCTTCCTGTGCATTTGAAAAATAATTCTTTGCCCAAAAGGGACACTGCTGAGGATAAATTAGAGATGGCAAAGTGCCTAGCCATTACAGAGATGGAAGGGGTAGTCTTCTAAACAGAGAAATCCTTACTTCACAAAATAGGAAAAGGGAGATTGCTTGACTTAACATCACTAAATCTACCAGGGACATTTGAGGCAGAGCAGGGAGCTGGATTCAGTTCCTGTGCCAGAGGCCCCATGTCGTCTACTTTTTCCTTGACAAATCCTTTTCACAGGCCTGGCTAGGTCTAAACCTAGAGTCCTGCAGATGCTCCAAGGTTGTCCCTTCTGACAGCTTGTCTCACACAGGCAAGAGAGAGATGCTTGGAGGGCCTTACCAGGGCCTCTTGCAGCTCATCAGGGCACCTGGCCAGGCCCTGGAGACCAGCATCATGTGGAGATTGTTCAGAGACACAGGACACTGTCTTCACTGTTGCTTGTTTTGCACATAAAGAGAGACAACAGTCTTCCCACTGTGCTCAACTAATTATAAATTCCTGTCAGCAAAATGGATCTGCAAAATAGCATTGGGGTGGGGGTAGGAGTGGAGACGGACATCTCTTTCCCACTGCTGAAGCTCTAGAGCTAAATTCCAATAAGAAAGATTAGAGATTTCTGTGTAATTTCTAAGTAATTTTCTTCTGAAGATAATTAATGTTAAAAATGAAGAATTGCTCAAAAGTATCAGGAAAAGGAAGCTTTCATCTTTATGTTACTTTGCCACTAAAATATAAAAAAAATCTGGTCAAATCCCAACCATATGATTATTATTTTAAAGTGATACTTTTGAGATTGTGTCTCCATTCTCAAGCATACTCTCCAGAAAGGCATCTGTATTTCCTCACATTAAGTGCTAGGAAATGCAAACAGACCAAAGTTTAAGTATGAAAATTATGGAGATTTATGACTCTCTTTATACCTTATTTATTTATTTATTTATTTTTAATAAAATGCAGGGAAGCTACATGTAATAACTCTTCTGATTTTCTGAATTTATTACCTTGTACTGCTCTTTGTTGCTCAAATACCACTCTGTCACTTTTTTTTTTTTTTTAAATCTTCTTCCTAATAAACTTTGTAATCTAAAGTTTAAAATTTTTTGTACCTGTGGTTTATGATGGTGAAACAGCAGCAACAAAAATGTTTTTTCAGCTGGATGAAGACCTTTTCTTAGGTCCATTACCTTGTACCTCATGATGCTTGGGAGAATGATTATCTCCTGGTAGCTATATGCCTTGCATAACTTTGTGCTTATTCAGAAAGAGAAAAATGATGGAGAAATTAATCTGAGGACTCAGTGGTTTCACCACCTTGCTCATTCCAGCCTCTTGGGAGCTTAGAAGATAAAATACTATCACTGGCATGTAGCAAGCAACTGATTAGGTTTTTGGCAGCATGGTTCAGGGTGAGCAGCTCCTTCTCAGAGTACCAAAGATGACACCAAGCTCCATTGGTCATGCTTGTGGTTCAGTGTAGCTTTGTGGCAGAACTAGAAAGGGATGTGTCTGCTGAAATTCCTAGTATAAATCCCTATATATATATTCCTATACTCACTGTCTTCTAGAGAAGATGAAATTTAATTTCTGAGAATGGGAGAACCTATGGTGTAATGGGCAGAACTGACAGGATTTGAGTAGCAGGGGTCTTGCAGGGCTCTCCTGTATGAGAGGAGACCATGAACTGCTCTGTGCCAGTCCAAAAAGTACCCACCCCAAATCTGTAGTCCACAGGTTACCCACACTGGCTCAGGGACACCCCTGATTGACTGTGGCCCATGGACAACTTGTGCCCAGATAGGGACATCCTTAAATGACTGAAGCTGTGGATGATCCATGCTAGAGCTGGGACAGTGCTTAAAGGAGAAAAAAGAAGTTTTTGCTGCTGGGCAGCAACTTCAATACAATTACAAGTTGAGATGCATCATGCAGCAGATGGCCTATTTCAGGTTTTGTCTTTGTAGCTGGCCCATGGTGGGGGAAGACACGATTGTGTCTATACAATCTGCGTTTCCCTATTCAGTCTTGGCATGTTTTTTTATAAGCAAGCATACACAGAAATAGAAATGTATGTATAAAATGTATCTGAAATTTTTGAATGTATGCATTTCAAGAATAAATGATCTGTTGCATTTCATATGGTGCTTCATATCATTCTCATACCTTATTTATTTTCTCTTTAGACCTCTTGCACTGAGGCAATTGGAAATATTATGGGTATATTGATTTAAAAAAATCTTACTTGGATCTTTAGAACAGACTTTTCAGCTTGTTATTGTAGCCTAGTTAATCTGTGGCAAATAAAATAGAGAAGTTTCCATTGCTGTCTCATTTTTCTGTTGAAGAATGTTTCTGCCATCACTATTTTTTACTCTGAAGATTCCAAGATACTGTTTTCAGCTTCACAATGGTCGAAGGAAATTCAGAGATTTCCTAATTGCAACAGTGGATTTATTGTATGTTACAGAAAAGTTGCAATCACTACCACTTCATAGCAGGAGCTGAACAACCCCACATATGTTGAATCAACTATTAGTTGAATAGGCTAAAAAGACAGAGCTTTCTTTTCATTTTTTGTTAATATTTGTATGTGTTCCTCGGGGAAGGGGATCATGAAGCAGTTTTCACCTGAGAATAGCATTCCTACAGCATTAATATATGTATATATTTTTTTTAGTTTCTAAGAGTGGACCAAGACAAAGACAGAGAATGCAGCCTGGATTGTGCAGGTTCTCCTCAGAAATCCCTTTGTGCATCTGATGGAAGAACATTTTTGTCTCGGTGTGAATTTCAACGAGCAAAATGCAAAGACCCTCAGCTGGAAATTGCATACCGGGGCAACTGTAAAGGTGAGCAAATCAAAGCTTTCCAATAGTTTTCCTTGATCATAATGCAAAGTAATAGACTTAAAATAGCTTTTGAAATTTAATGAATATTGAGAACTAGTAGTGCTATACTTGCAGTGATGTACAGCTGACTGAAAGCAAGTAGGTTGAAATTTGTCCTGCCAATTCTGTAACAATGTGCTACATGAAGATGAATCTATCAGCAAAAATATGACTCCCTCATCCATTTACACTTTAAGTGACATTAAGGAAATTATATAGTTAGGACCTTATTCTTGAAGGACCATCTCATTGGCAGACTCAGAGTAACTCTCAAGATTGTTGTCTCCTGAGATTTCTTGTCTACTGCAGTTTAGTATTTTGAGTTAGAGTTAGTTGAATTCAGTGTATGTTTCCTGTTATCGTTAACTCAAAAAAAAATCTAACTTGTTGATGTTGTTTTGGTTTGTTTCAGAATGTAATCCCCCCCCCCCCCCAACATAGTTGTAGAATTGTGGGATTTTTTTTCTACAAAACTGAAAGTTGTGTAAACCCTCAAATGGTGTAAATCTGAAATTCAGTTAAATCATTTGTAATGCTTAGAGCTGTCACAGGCCATACCTAGCTACATCATTTACTCTTTTACTTCTGAACTCTGAAGAAGCTGTGCAACATGCGACCCTAGTGCTTCAGTTCCAATACTTTTAAAGTATACACAGGTTTTCTTTTCACTTTAGAGTAGGCTGGTGCTAGAGATTTCAGTTGACATGCTAAGAGAAACATGCCATAATTCCTCACTGAAGTGTTGGGTGATTCCCAACACAATTAACTACTTTTAAAATGTAAGAATAGCAGCACTCATAAAGATTTACTTTCCCTTTCTCTCTGTCCAAAAAGAGCAGGTGGGAGGAGAGAAGGAAACCCCAGGGACCACACAGGTTCAACCTCTAGGAGGCAATTTTCCACATCGTCTCTCTCCATTAGCTCCAGAAAGCCTCTGAAGTATCAGGACTGTTTCAAAGAGACATTCTGTCTCATCTTCTGCCTAGATGAAACACTGTGCTCATTCTTCAGCCCTTTAATAATAAGCCATTGTATTAGCTGATGGATCCATTTACTTATGTGAACAAGGATAACATAATGAAGCTACCTGAGTCAAAGTTTTTGTTACATTTATGAACAACAGAGAGAATTATTTAAAGCTTTGTTCATTTTGTACATTTAGAGCATTATACACTTATGCAGAAATGAGTTTTCCAAAGTGATTTTCTTTCTGCTTTTATTTATTTTATTTATTTATTTATTTATTTTATTTAATGTCATCTTCAAGATTTTTTTTTTCCCCATAGGGATACATTTAATCACCTTACCCAAAATGTATCCAGAAATGCTGGCATTTCTTATGCAGTCAACAACTACAATTTGGAGAAGTGCTCATTTGATTTTTTTTGTTTTTTAATTAACATGCAGCATGTCAATATAATTGTAGACTTGGAATTAGACACCTTAGACAGCTTAAATGTTTCTAATAACAAATTTTAAAGTGTCTTTTATTTTTTAAATTATTATTATTCCTACTTGTGCCTGCAATCATCAGAAATATTTCAAGCTGTAACAAACAAGTTTTACAGAAGAAAAAGATGATTCACTGGCCTAGCAACAGTTTCAGTCTTAGCATTACTACTTTTGATAGTCCCATCAAACATTTCCCCACAAGAGCTGAGAAAAGCCTCAGATTAAGAGCCCTTTTGAGACAGTTGCTTTTGTGTGGTGACTTTTGTTATTGCAGGTGATGCTTGACCAAAGAGGAAAGAGTTGTTTCAGTAGGGTTAACCAAAAGATGATGGTTCAATTCCAGGGCAACTTTCAAGGTTTCATCATTTGTTTTCATTCTGTGTTGCAATGAAAACAAATTCTTTTGGAAATGTTCATCTGTCCCCCTAAAAAAAATACAAAAATAATACGTTAAAACATTGGTTTTGAATGAAGTTTTGAAGTTGTTAATGTTAGTGATGTTAGTGGAAGAAACATGTATGTTTGCCTGTGGAAGTCATGAATGGAGAAAAGAGATGAAGTCATCTTTGGTCCCTGTTACAGGATTCACAACATTAAATCTTCTCATCCATCATTGATCAGAAAGGGCCATCTTAAGTTTAGATCTGCTTTCTCCTGTCTTCTTTTCAGGTAAAAATCTCTGTTCAGCCCCCAGAAATCTTGTCTGAAAGGGAATGCTTCCAGGAACAATTTAAATTAATCATAAACTTTGTGACCAGGTTTTTGTGCAGTTCAGTTTACTCACTACAAATCTAAACACCTTCACAATATGTGCCCAAAACCTTTCGGAATAATTCTGAGTCCATCATTTCTTTTTTTATATATTAAGAATGTGGATTTCATTTTACATTGATAAAGGAAGTAAGCTTGAGCCACAATTAGATTGATGCCTGCTTTCTCCCTACATATATTTTTTTTCTTTTGAAAGCCATATTTGGATTGGCTATCTTTATTCCTCCTCACTAGTTCTCAGCATTTGTCTGATCTATTTGATTTAAATGCTGAAATTAGGGGATAGTTTTCTTTAAAGATGTCTTGTTTCCTTTCTCCTTTATACTTCTGAATTCAAGTTTTGTTCACAGCCAAAGTAATCAGCTCATGTAATACTTTGGAATTACAAAGGAAACAATCTGAATTTTTATCATTTAGCTGAATCTTACAGCTAAATGATAAAAAACAGTGGCAGAACTTTATGTTTTCTTTTCTTCTACTGCTGTCTTTCTATTTCCAATAGCTGTAGCAGGGACTGAAATAGCTTTAACAAACCTGAAAATGAATAAGCTTTCCCCTCAGTTCTGAAAATGTATTCAACTTTGACAAAACAAGCATCACAAGTGACTGCTTTCATAGTGTATTTCTTCCTTCATTTCTTCATTTCTTCATTCCTTCCTTTGTTCCTTCCTTCATTCCTTCCTTTGTTCCTTCCTTCCTTCGAAGTCCTCACAGTTTTATATTTCTTTTTTTATTCCAATCCAAATATATATATATATTATATATATATAAATATTATATATATTATATATATATAAATATATAAATTATGTAAATATATATATATATTTATATATATATATATATTTTTTATATATATATATATATATATATATTTATATATATATATATTTGGATTCCAGACAGTGCTGAAATCTGTTGCTAAACTTGGAAAAATTAAAATAAGTTATAATCTTGCTAAATTTCCAGTCTGCTTTTGCAGTTTGAAGGGTTCAAGTAATCTTTGTAAACTGTAGATGGACATTCACATTTTTGGATACTTTTCCAAACAAAATCTGAACTCTGAAGTTCTGGAGTTTTGCCACTTACTTGACAGAGACGTTTACTGTGCAACAAGATTATGAATCTAATAAATAAATGTATGTTGACAGTTGAGAAATATTATTTGTGTTTGGGGGACTGTTAAAGTATCACCTGTGACTGCGAACCACTCCACACACACAAATGCTTCACAGTAAATCTGTCCCTGCATACCCCAAGAAACAAACCATACAAGAAATGAGAGAGCAATGTGCTTGCTTTTATACAGTTCAGAAAGACACAGAGGCTATGTCCACACTACTAAATTAAACATTGCCAGGACACAGTATGACTGTCTGCTTTGGTAAACTGGACAAGAGATCCCTGCTGCACTTTGAGCATGGGCCAGCTAGTGTTTTCCACAAGACTTTATCTACAAGGCTTGGGAATTAGCATGGGCCAGGGACAGTCCCAGGCAGGCAACATGCACAGAACCACTTTCTTTTAAGGATTTAAGGCAATTCAGCCTGAGATCTAAGCTAGCTGTTTTTACTGGACTGCCCTGATACATGTCAGAGTAGATCTACTCCTGTGGCTAGCACAACCTTGGGCACGAGTCCTTTAGCACTTAGCCTTTTTCCCTCCACTACTACTGGTGAGGACGGGACTGGAGTGCTCCGGATGTCACACAGGAAGGCTTGGTAAGTTAGAAAGCTGAGCCTTCAATACTCTTAGTCAGCGCATGTGAAAACTACAAGACAAGTTTCTTACTCTTGAAAATAGAACCAATCATGAAGAACCATTTCTGTGAAGAAAAAAAAAAGTTCTAACGGTAAAAAGAAAATAACTCCTTTAAGTTATATCCCTGAATGATGCAGCTGCCCATTATGAGCAGAGTTTTGCCTGTAGGACCAGTAGCTACTGTCTTACAGTTAATGGAGATTTTACACGATTTGGGACATGGCAGAGGTTACCCCAGAAGACTTTGCTTGTGTGGAAGCTGAAGCACAGAAGATATCAACTAAAAACAGCTTTCCCGTCAGACGTAGGAGACATATGCTCTGAGACCCCTTGTAGCCTTTGCAGAAAAATTCATCTCAAATCCTTGAGGAGGAAACCAGTGGGGCCCAGGCGACACACTATTATTGCCTCTATCTCCTATCAGTGTCTGGTGTGTAGGAGAGGTTGTCATGGCATAAAAAATTCCTTGGAGCGGGGATGTGATGGAGGAAGAAGAGTCCAGATTACCTCATCTCCATGAATGTCCAGACAGAGGTTTGTATCATTATGCCTGACCTAGCACTGCTTTTCCTTGGGTTTATCTTTTAAATTGGAAAATAAGGCTAATAAAACTCATAACAGATACTATAAATGTGTTTTGCCTTATGATAATGACAACGCAGAATAATGCGTTCATCCTATTTAAGGCATCCTTATGGCATTGATGGACATCAGAAGTTTAAGTATTGATTTGATTTAAGTTTTGATTTGTTTTCATACTGCTTAGGTATGCTTTTCATAATGCTTAGGTATTCATCTTTCTCACCCTTTTCATTCAATATTATTTTGAGGCTGGCTTTCTGGTGACTAACACATCCCTGAAAGCTTGAGGTTAGACAGTAATGCCCTACAAGCTATGTGCATTTTAGCTGGTGCTCAAACACATACTGTGCTACAGCTAGGGTTTGAGTGTCCTTTTGAGGCTGTGCTTTGGTTAATTCCCATCTTCTTGAAGACGGAAGTACTGCCCAGTTAAGAAAACAGGGGATGTGAAGTAAGACCTTCCTGAACCCACCTCAGCTCAAAGGAGGTTATAACTCAACTCTTCTATACGTACCACTTACCATCTTGGAACAAAGCTTTGTGAAACTTCAGAAAACTTTAGAGGAAAATTCATATTGTCTTCTGAAAATTCTCAAGTTTTAGAACATACTGGCTTCAACAAATTTTGCATAAACAGTCTGTGCAGTTCAGACCATCAACAACATACAGGAAGAAATAAATTAACACATCAAATGTTTAGGGACTGACACATATGAAATAAGGCCCTTGAGCCACAGAATGGATAGTACAAACCTGAATGTGCACAGAGGTGTAGTCTTGGTAACTACTGCATGTACTCAAACTTAAGTACACGCATAATTAGTGTGTACTTTGCTCAGTGAGGACTTCCTTCTTAATCTGACAAATGTAAGGCTGAATGTATGTCGTAAGTCATGATATGGGACTACCTGAAACAGGGGGTTTATTTAGGTTTTGTTTTTCATGGAGTATTTTGTATATTCCGTTAAAAAAAAACTTTTTTTTTTTTCTTTCCCCTGTGTTTAGAATTACTCTGTAAAATTTAGTCTCATCACTGTAGAATGCCGTTGTACAAAGAAAATTCAAATTTTCTATTGTCATGAGAATTTTGCTGTATAGATTAAAAAAAAAAGAGAATGCGTCAATAATTCCTAGACTCTTGTCAGTTTCCTCAGTGCTAAAATCAATAAATGTTTTTTTTTTTTAGCTTCTGTATTCCCAAAACTGAACAAGTTTTTTTCCCCGTGAACTTCCAAAAGTGAATTCATATTTTTCCTGCGGCAGTTTTCAAGTAATTTTAGGCTTTTCAAGTGGTTTTCCATGACATTGAATAATGTGTATTAACTTTTAAACCTGAAATTATGATGCTGGGTGGAGTTGAGTGGGACTGAAGGTTTTTTTTTTTTTTTTTTTTCCAAAAACAAAACAAAACCCTGTGCTTCTTTTCCCTGATTTTTATTTTTATTTATTTACTTATTTTAAATAGCAACAAACTTAGTCCTAGCTAGGTTAGTGGAAGATTTGGGATCAATGGAGTTTTTCAGAGTTCAGAAACTTTGAATAACTCAGTTTCCATTGCACAGCCTTTCACCTCCCACCTCAGCAACTTCAGGTCTCAAGTGTACAAATTCTATTAGCTGACTGCATCTTCAAAGCAAACTCTATCTATAACAGGAATGTCTGGTGGAGAGAACACAGTTTCTCTCTCTCTTGGATCACCAAAAAATGGTGACTAGCTGCCAGCAACAGGTCAATTGGAAGTTTTGCTGATGGTGTGAGGGTGAATTGGAAGAAGTAGCACTTTAGTTCATCTGGGTAGTTTGAACTTCAGGCATTTAAGTTACTTACATGGATGTGTGCTGAGATTTAGGCAGTTTGTCAGGAGGCAGCTGAAAAGCATGTTCAATGCCTGTGACTGAATTTTAGATGTCTGTGACATTCTCATTTTGGCTACTGAGAATTTTTTGCCTGAACAGCTAAGCTTCCATCTCCCATGGAAATTTCCCTCTTAGAGTTAGCTGAGGGAGTTCCTGTTTAACTTAAGTTTGCCCTGAAGGGCACTGAAAGATAATGGACGCACAATATCTTTTTTCCTCCTTCTCCTTCTCTTTCTCCTTCTCCTTCTCCCTCCCTTCTCCTTCTCTCTCTTTTTTTTTTTTTTTCTTTTCTCTTCTTATTCTATAAATAACAGTAATGAAAACTTGTTCCCTTTGTTTTTAAGTGAATGTACCATGCCCACAATTGGGGTATTAGAGACCATTATTCTGAATCTATTCAGTAAGTAGCTCAGTAATAATATTTGGTATTCTCATGTAATCAGTGGAAAAACAAGTTTATATGTACAGTCCTGTCAGTATATTTCAGCCCTAACCTAGACTTCTTGAAACATTCCAGCCAAGGAGCTTGGATTTGTTGTCCATAACATTTCTAGATTCTTTACCAATACTTAATAAATAATAATTCTGTAATGGCTAGAGGTTTGATATAAATTGTTCCTCACTGTAAAGTTGCAACTGCCAATTTGCATCACATTTCCCTACTTCACTGTCATCATGTAGCAGCAACCTCAGTTTTCTGGGAACTGTTGAACTGGCCTGGGGACCCATGTCTGAGTGGCTCATACTCAAAATAGGAACTTATATAGCTTTACACAGAATGATAATTTCACTTGTGAGTAGCTTGGCATTTATTTTGGCTGGCACACAGGGTATGCATTCAGAGGTAGCCCCAACAAATCTTTGCTGCTTCCTGAGCACCAAGGATAGCTGTCACAGACACCAGCGTTATTGTTATTCTATAGCTATGGAGACCCTCTTTCTCCATTGGAAACCCTAGATAGCTTATGTTTAGCTTAACTTATTTATGGTATCTTAAAGAGCCTAGCTGTTTAAAAATGCCATTCTTTTATGGGCTACCATAGACATAACAAAAGGTACTATATTCATTCTCATGATTCACATAAAGAACTGGAGCACATCAAAATATGAGTGGAATTTCCCATAAAGATGTATTTTACTATTTACTATTTGCTTTACTTAGAGGAGAGAAACACCCTGCATTTCTGTTTTGTTAAAACAGAGCTTTTAGCAATAATGCAAATTTTCACTCATTTGAATTATTAGTTTGGTGAATGAATTAAAGATATGTTTGAATGTTATGAATTAATATGAATTAAATATCCAAGGACATTTCTGTCCTTGGATAAATATGCAGATATGATATTCCCATTTTGAAGAGAAAGGATTACAGTTGTTTTAAGCTTGTAAATAAATCTCGGTCCCATAACTCATGAATGTAAGCATCCTTTGTGGAAACATTCCTGTTGCCTCATAGCTAAGGAACTGTGTTGTGAATGTTGGACATGGTTTTTGAGTGCACACCTAATCTCGTATTCCCTTGGAGTCTTTCTTCCAGCTCAGGTTTGCCTGCAAGCCAGGTGTGAACTTGATGTGTGCCTGCAGTGTCCAAACACATCAGTTAGGTCAGCGTGTGGGCAGAGACATTGGCTCGGCCAGCCCACCTGCTGCCTGGAAGGAAGCCTTGTGGGCTGCATTTGGGAGCCAGACTGTGCTCCTGAGATGTCTCGTTTGGAGAGGAAAAGTCACAGTGACTAGGTCTAGTTCTTTTCCTACCTCCAGTGAAAGTGGGACTGGACCAAGGTGTCAATCTATGAAGTAAACCTGAACATATAGTGAAAGCTTGCACTGTCTGCATACTGAAAGCAAAACAGTTTTCACTTGTTCTCGTCAGCTCTCCATTTTCTCACTCTCTCTTTTTTTTTTTCCTAATGTTTTTGAGGAAAAAGGAGGAAAAAATGTGTAAGTGATATCAGTACTTTTTTTTTTTTTTTTTTTTTTTTTTTTTTTTTTTTTCCAAAATAAACCCTTTCCTTGGGAAAAAAAAAAAAAAAGTTATAGGGCAGATTTTTATCTTAAAATACTTTTAGCTAGGAGCTGTCTCCTCCTTTTCCAGACCTATTTTCTCACTGTGAATACTGCATTTAATCTGTAGGATGACTGCAAGTTTCCAGAATGCACTGCTGGCAGTCCTGCTAATACAAACCCTGTTCTACTCCAACCTCACTATAGCTTGTTTCTGAGCCTTCATTTATGCTGTGTATCAAGCTACTGTAGTGAAGTGTTATTTCAAGAAGAAATGCTCAGCGTCTTGGTGAACAAAATGTATCCATACAGAGAAGATATGATTTATGTGGTCACTGAAAGCAAGAGGAGATGGCTTCTGATACTGCTTTCTAGGAGGTATTTAAATGGGATGGATAAAGTTTTAAGTATGTGTGGAATATTTTTGTGGAATATCCTTTGCTTTTTTATATGTGTCTACTGGCACATAGAACATAAGACAAAAAGCACTGAAATATTATCCAAAATTTGCTGGAGGTGGAATTTATCTCTTATAAAAATACTCAATTTTTTCTTGATTATATTTCTCAAAATGGAATGTGCCAAAACCAGACTGTACAGAAAAAAAGCATAAAAGAACATTCTTGGGCACAAAAAGAATTTTTAGAACAAAAAGAATTTTTAAAACAAAAAAATGCAAAGTCATATATTTTTTTTCATTTTGCAAAGGTTTTCTTTTTCCAATCATGTAATTTCAATTTAATTTTCTGTTAAAATATAAAATTAAATAAATATAAAATGAAAATCTTAAAACAAGTGAAGTAGAAACAAGTAGTGTTAAAGCAATAATACTTCACTGAAAATTTGAAACCAGAAATAGTTGCAAGGCTGAGATTTTCAGCAAGAATTATAAATTGGCCCATATTAGGCTTAGTGAAAGTATTTATCAACTCAGCCTTCTGTTCAGAAAGCCTAGTCTGGCCTTTGTTATGTAAAATATCAGAAATCTGTAGCTTCAGTTTTTATTGCAAATATTTGATTCAGTTCTAGTCAGAGTGTATCTCTCCAAATGTGACTGTTAGCAGATCAGGAGAAATATTATTGTGCTAAGAAGACTTCCAGCATGACATTCCTTATTTTATCTTAAAGCTTAGCCATCTGAATCACTGGATAGTTGGAGAATTAAAAAAAATATTAATAAAAAAGTCAACAAAAATGTTACACTGTCTGCCTGCCACTGTTGGATGCCAATAGAGGAGAGTGCAGGCCAAGATTGCTTTGCTGTTTTGTTTGAATCCAGAATGCAGCAATAAAAATAAATAGTGAAAGAGTCAGCTAGCCTTTGTCACAAGGCAAGTCTTTTTTTTTTTTTTTTTTTTTTTTTTTTTATGGCTGTCAGGCTACATGTCTGTGCTGACATCCTTTCTAACCCAAGAGGCTAATAATCTCTATCTTTGAAACTGAAACTTTGAGCATATATAGCTTGTTGTGTTTCCAATCACTAGAGATTACTGCTATTTATATGTTTTGTTAGTACAGACAAGATCAGTTATTTGAAATACGCATTGATTTAAATCAAATATCATAGAAAATTTTCATGTTATGAGTTGTTACTGCCCTAGAAACCAAAGTGTTTTCTGAATAAAAAAAAATAAAAATTGTGCTAAATGAGCTACAAATGAAGGTTATTTGATTTTTATTGTATCTGTATTAGCAAAAGGATATAGCGGGAAAGAAACATGGTAGAAAAAAGCTCACTAATTGTTAGGACAATCCAGTAAAGTGCTCAGCTGGATAGCTAACTTTAAACTCCTTGAGGCACTGTGTATTTCTAAATTTAAGTATGTGTATAGGTATTCTGGCATAATGGAGGCCTATGGAGAAACATCAAGAGATATTTGAAATTACTTGTGTCTAAACTAGGTCTGTTTGTTCAAATCTTTGTGACTTTAGAAAAGCTTTCTCTATACCTTAGAGAACAGCTAAGTTCTCTATACCTTAGGAACAGCTAAGTATTTATGGAAAGCCCTCAGGGAAACATTTTCTTCAAACAATTAACTTTAACCACTTTATAAGTAGTTTTAACAAAGTGGTAAATGTTTCTGAACGGTTCAGTGGCATATTCCAGCTACAATAAAATAACTTAATAAAATGTAGAGTGTATTTTATGCATAAATACCTAACAAGCCTGTGTCACACACAGTAATCTCTTTGAAAGTATGTGACATCTGCTTCAGTGTATTGCGATTGGGAAAGGTACTTTATAGCAAACCAAGAAATACTGGATGAGCTAAATCAAAATCTTTTCCGGAGATTTATCTATCCTTCTGGCAAGCTGCTTACTTTTCCGTGAGAGAATCTGGGTTAGATCTCCCTGTGGAGCCCCAAAGTTGCTGTAAATTCAGTTGTATTAAATGCTACTTTAGAGATGGTGTTTACACCCTTGATGATTTTGTGTCATTGTTTTAAAGATAAACTTCTACTCTGCAGTAATAAACTTCTTTCTATGTGGTATATTATTCAGCCAGTAGAGTTGAAGTAGAGGGATTGCATTTATTTGTTCATTTATTTATCAAAGCTTAGTGTTTTAGGTGCTATACTGTTGGAAATTAAACATAAAATTAGATAAGTTCCAAGTCAGTCTTGTACTGCCTGTAATGCTAATTCTGTTTTCAGAATTTCCCTTCCGATTTTGGATCACCTTTAGTGTTATTTCAGAAACTCCTATGTTCCTAGCTCTGATGTACACCAGAATCTGGTTTCGGATGCTGCAGCTGCATACTGGTGCCACTTCTGAGATGAAAGCTTTCTGTCAGCCCTGTTTGTCAGCTAATAATGTCCAAGTGAGCTAATTTAAAGTAACCTCCTGCATCTTCATGCTCAGTTGCTATGCCAGGAGAATTTTTTTCCAGCAAGCTTCTAAGATGTAAAGACCCATTTGCTTGGAGGTAAGAGGATAAAGTCTCATTAACTTAGCCATGAACATAATTCAGAATTACAGTTGGGCATACATATCTGCAAAATTAGTGTTTCCTCTTGTCTGAATATAGGCAAATAATGTCACATTTCAACAGGCTTTTCACAGGTCTTAGAACCTGTCTCTTCACCATGTCATTCACTGCATTCCTGCTTGAGCCTGCTGGCTTCGATATTAATTCTTACACTAGGGAAATAAATAGAGAATAGGGGGAATTCTACCACTACATGATTCCAAAAGTTTAAACAAAAACATATTTAAAGAAAAAAATGTTTTATTTTTCTTTCTCTATTTTTTTAGAGGTAGAAATCCATTATAACAACAATGAAGTGAGTCTTTCTTGTTCCAGTGGTGCACAGCATTGCCCAGTGCTTGTTCTTCCAACACCTTGTAGACTTGGAGACCCCTCTGCTCTCTGGTTGTTTGTCATCAGTGTGATGTCATTTACTTGGAAAGAGTTCAGCCTGCTTTGGCCAGGTTCCGTGATGACCAAAACCAAAGTTGTGGGCTGGTTAATCATCACAGATGTACCAAGTAACCTTTCATTCTTGGTCTTTATTTCAAAGCAGATCAGAGTCCATCCCATTCTGAATTATTCCACTTGTAGATAAAGAGGGAAGTTGAATCTCTATGTGAGAGACTGCACTGGGATCCCCGTAGATGTCAATATTCCTATAAGCCTACTTCCAACAAGCCACTTCTGCCTATTCTACTACTTTGCTATGCTTATGAGTCGTCTTCATTATTTTCATTATTGTGTGAGGGGCACAGAGGGGATCTTCAGCAAGAATTGGCTGGATGCACTCATAGGACTTTGCACAGTGAGTCCTGGATTTGGCTTTACTGAAAGGGTGTGAGCAATGGCCAAGTGGCAGTTTAGTTTCCCTATGGATTATGGTCTAATGTCTCACTGACTCTTGCCTTTTAGGATCTGCAAGATCTCCCAACATCTGTTTTGTCTGATGCTTTGATGTGAGCTCATGTTTCATCTTTACTTCTGGTCACAGCAAACATTATTTTCTAGTCCTTTTTTCACCTGTTATTTTATATAAATATCTAACCCTTAAGTGTCTTGAATTTTTCCTTTCCTTTGGAAAATTTTGGTTGAAATCAGAAAATATTGCAACAAGGACAGAAAATCAGATAATCAGATACTATAATCTTGCAAATGTATCATCAAAAAAACTATCATAACTTCTTCTGGCTTCAGTAATATTTTATTTGAAATGAATTTAGCTCCTCTGAATTAATAACCTAATGTTCATTAATATTCTGAGGAAAAATATTTTATATGTCTTTTTATTTTGACAACCCTATTACATTTCTCCTGTCAGGTTTGGACTGCATCTCCATGTCTCATAGTTATTCTCCTATGGTAATTCCTTGGTGAAATAAAAAATCAGAATTTGGAATAATATTTTGGCTAGATACAATTTCAGATGCTTAGCTTGATAAGAGAGCTTCCTCCTGGGTTTATTTTTGGGTATTTTGAAGCATAGTAATGCCCAACAGCTTTAAAATGTTTCCATGGTTATATAACACAAAACAATACTTCAAACCTGAATTTTATATTCCCCCAAATGTGGTCATTGTTGATTTTAAAGCATATTAGATCATCCACAAATAGGAGGGTTTCAGAACATCGAGCTGCTTAGAAACAAGTGGTGGACAGTTTTGGAGAACTTCTCTTTTGCCTTGGCATGTTTTTAGAATAATTCATATACTGGAGATAATTTACAACCCTGATGGTACTATTGCAAAGACCTTATGTGATGGAATTTATATCACTTTTCCTTTCAGACATTTAAACCACATGTCATTCTAGAAAAACGAGGACAGAGGTCCAACAAAGAAGTGATTTATTTTCAGTTAAAATACTAGCTACATTAAAACCACATGTTATTAGGTACTGTATGACCAAACCATGCTCAGAATAAGGCTTACGACACCAAAGCTTACTTAAAATGTTTTTTTTTTCTTTTTTTTTTTTCTTTTCTACCACAAACTTTGGCAGTGCATGCATTAACAGATTTTACCTGAGCTGCACAGTACATTGAGTGTAATTTTTCCCTTGATGAAACAAGTTGTTGAAATACCAGAGAACAAATTAATTGACTTCCTTATTATTTTTTCTCACATTTCTAGATGGTTGAACATTTCTGTCTGTTTTAGGTGACAACATATCACTGTGATTCTCTCTCCTGAAACCGCATAATATGATTAAGATCAATTAAGACTGGAACTTAATTTTTCAGAGTGAAACAACATGTACTTTGGGCACTTTACCAACATGAACAGTATAACTCTTATAACACTCCTGAGAGATAAATAACATCTTACTTTACAGAAGAATAAACTAATCCACAGAAGTAATGCTCGCAAGTCCAAGACCAGAAAGGAAATCAATAAGAAGATTAGAATTAAGGGGGCTCAGTTCTGTGCTCAGGGTACAGATACTGAGGACTAGTTTCTGTCCATAATTCTACACTTTCCAACCAGATTGTCTGGGACCTGAAGGGTGTTTTTTTTTTTTTTTTTTTTTTTGTGTGTGTGTGTGTGTGTGTGTGTGTTAAAGTTGCCAGGTGGGTTGTCCACAACTTGGTGGAGATGACCAGAGAACGATTCATCCTGTACAAGGGGTTTTTGCAGTTGCACCAGGCTTCTGTGCTGGCTCTGTGCATGCATGGCTAGATGATGCTAGCATAGGGAGGCAAGGTGCATGTGGGAAATGAAACTTAGCTGTTTCACCTGTATGTGACAAAGTAACTCTTGGGGACTGTTAGATGACAAAATGATGTCAAGATACACTGGTGTCTAATCGGGAATGGAAAATGTTGTTGTCTCGTTCAGATTCTGTTCAATTTGCAACTTGCATGCACTAGAAAACCTGTCCTGTAACTTTATAAGAATTGTACAGACATTCACTAATTAACACAATGCCCATGTCTTTGTAATTGCCGGGCAGTTTTCATCCTAGAAGGGAACTGGCCAGTTACTGTAAAACAATCTTTAAACAAAGCAGAGATCAGAAGTAGCAAATTTCTCAGTTTGTATGCTCGAGATCATTCTAATTCAGATGTTACAATCACATCTTGAAATCATTAATACTTCCTTAAGCTTGTCTGGTATTCTCATTTGTCTTGAAATTGCCTAGCTCAAGCAGATGCTGAAGTACTGATTCTGCATCAGCAACATGCTAAAATTTGTAGTGGCTTTAGACAATAAAAAGTACAAAAGCTTATGTTATGTGTCTTTTCTCAGCCTTTGGTTGCCTAATTGAAATATAATATCTGTATTAGACAATATAGCATTTTAGGCAATAGAAACTGCTGAATTAAAGCTGGCTAATTTGCTGCATTGTCTTGGATGGAGACCAGTACCGGGTTATGAAGGAGATGGTGCAATGAACCACACAGTGGACAAAAAAGGCCTGTGTGGTAGGCTGGCTTGACTAGTGCCAAGTATAAATCATAAGCTGTTGCACTAAATTTTAGCACAATATGACTTATGTCCAAAATGTTGTTATGTTAGGCGAATTAAGACAATATTGCCCTTAAATTATTGTCTTCCACTGGTTTTCTTTCTTTGTTTCATAGAAATAATGTAACTAATGTTAAATTTTCCCTGATTATAATTCCATATTTCTTTACATGGACCTCTTTACAGGTGTTGGGCATTACTAATGCCCAAAGCTGTTGGGCATTACTATGCTTCAAAATACCCAAATTCCAGATCTCTTTACATTTACAAAGGAAGCCTTTTTCCTTTCTCCCTCTCCCACCTTAGGTTATTGTTTATCTTTTCTTTACATTGCATCATCCAACTGACTTGTCTTCTCCCTTTCTCTAGATGTTTCCAGATGTGTAGCTGAAAGGAAGTACACCCAAGAACAAGCTCGAAAGGAATTTCAACAAGTGTTTATTCCAGAATGCAATGATGATGGCACATATAGTCAGGTTGAAAATTTTTAATTCAGTATCTTGCGTGTCTGGAAAATTAGAATGCGTGTCTTTCAAATATAATGAAATGAAATGTGATTTCAAAATGAAATGTTATTTGTACTAGCAATGATGTTAAAAAATAGAAAGAAAAATAATATTTTGTGCCAGCTGAGTCCTTGTTCTTTTTTTTCAGAGTTGGCCAGCAAAAGAGCCAAACATTACTGTTGTTCATGTGATACACTCCCTATTCTTCTAGGCTGAGGCAGCTGAGTCATTCTTGTAGCCCCCTGAATACTCATCAGATGGTAAAATATTTGGAATTTCTGATCTATTCCTGATCTAAACCAGAAATCTTGTAACCAGAGTCCATATATTAAGGTTAATAGCATGAATCATACAGGATTCTTCCCTATCCTCAGCTGAATTTATGCACAAGTATATGGTGTGAGGCTAATTAGGTTAGATTATAGAATTTGGAAGGGGCACAGCTAGGTGATTGCCCTGTGATATATATTCTGGTCAAGGTTGCCTTCTGCTGCCACTATACTGCAATTCAATTGTGGAGTTGTGCAGAAGACCATCCTTCTTATTTTAAGAGGGAAGTGATATTGGCCCTCAGGGCATATAATGCAATTGATTTCTAAGAGGAATTCCAAGAGTTTCCTTTTTGACATCTTGGGATATGAATAATGCTGGCAGAAGCATTCTGTCCTGCACTTTCAGTGGGTGGAACAATATGTTCTCTGTGTGGAAAAAGCTCAAGACTGCTTGCTTCATGAATAGTTTGTGTGTCCCTTGAGGAATTTTGTTGTGAGGTTTTCAAAACACCTGCACCTCACTCTCCTGAAACAGGACATAAACAACTGGATATTTCAATAGTTTTCTCTTCCATTAGATTCTGAAGGACCTACCTCACTTTGCTTGAAAGAAGCTCTTCATAATGCTAAAAAATCATGTGTATGATGGAGATTAAGGTCCATTATGGTTTGTCATTCTAGGTTTTACCAATATAGTTTGCTGGACACAGTACTCATGTCATGAATGCTGCGGGATAATAGACTTATGTCTGACAGACTGTACGTGGTTCATGTCATTTCTGACAGGTTCAGTGCCACAGTTACACTGGATACTGCTGGTGTGTCACTCCCAATGGTCGTCCTATCAGTGGAACTGCTGTGGCCCACAAAACTCCCCGGTGCCCAGGTAAGATTTGTTCAGCTGACTGGCTTATGACATTGTCTTATGAATATTAGAGTTTAGTTGAGGCATCTGAGTAGACTTAAGGAAAAAAACATCTTCACCAGAGATGTTCAACGCAGGAGCAGGTGCTTGTGGAAGCAAGGGACTCTCTTCCTTGGGGATTAGCAAAATTCAACTGCACAAAAGTTGGTCTAGCTTTTAAGCTAGCTCTGCTTGAGTTCTTCCGAGGCCACTGCCAACCTAAATCTTTCTGTAATTCTATAATCCGTCTACTTTATTTGTATTATTCTCTAGCTACTGAAATGTTTTTCTGCAGTGGTTATTTGTATGATAGTTATGATTCACTCTGTGAAACCATGCAACAGACTTGCAGAGGCAGTTCTTTATATTGCAACTTTCATGCTTGTAAACTCATTGCAGAGTTTCAGAAATTCCAGAGGGCTTTGCCTTTTTGATTTTTTAAGTATTTGGCATACAGAAACAAAACAAAACAAAAAACCACTCCCAATCGAAAATATTGACACTGACTTATAACATAGTCCAGTGAAAGAACTCCCACAGCAAATCTCATGATTGGCCAAATCCAGAGATGAAATAAAAATGAAACAAAGCACTAAGAACATAATAGAATAATTGTCTGTAGAAATTAATTAGCAAATCAAACTCACTTGTCTTTCATCAGAACAATTACCTGTTTTTCAGGAATTTACTTTTGACCTTATTTCATTTATGTTGATAACAAAGATGATGAATTGCCAGTGTATGGACAGTTGCCGGAATTGCTGTTCACCTTGCTTGAAGCTGGCATAATTGCACCCTTTTGACAGATATAGCTCTAAAAAATACTTGAGCTGTATGTATTGCGTTTCTGCTTGTGTTGCAGCACCATTCTCTGTCAGAGAGTAGAAAGAATAACTTAAAACTTAAAAAAAAAAAAAAAAAAAAAAAAAGCTAACTGTAGTATAGATAAAGCTGAAAGAAGTGATTAAGATCTTTGAGGGAATTCACCAGGCTTGATCTACTCCCATTGTTTGAACAGAGTAATGAAATTTTTAAAAAGTACATGGAGGGAAAATACCACTATGAAAGTTTCAACAAAGATTTTAAAAAGTTAATTCATTTTTAAGGTCTGTCTTGTTTAAGTGGTTTGCAGAATCTTCCATGCATGTTGCCTGTAGGTGAACTTCAGCCAGAAAGAATAATTTTATGACTAATCTGTTTGATGCAGTCTGCGAAGTCTCTCTGGCATGACAGTGAATTATGAAAATTAACATAAATATTCAAAAGGTTTAAAATACATTAATGCATGCATTTGATTTAATATAATTATTGTTCATAGCTTGAATATATCTTCATAAGACATAGGTTAGGATAATATTGTGTTCCAATGTACTATTGATTGTGGTGGTTTTGAATGTCCTTAGGTAGGGCTTCTCTGAAAGTGTGCTCTCGTCGCTTCATAGAATCATAGAATGGTTTGTTTTGGAAAGCACCTTAAAGATCATCTAGTTCCACCTCCTCTATCATAGACAGGGATGCCATCCTCAAGACCAGGTTGCCCAGGGCCCCATCCAACCTGGCCTTGAACACCTCCAGGGATGGGGCATTCACAGCTTCTCTAGGCTTCTTCTACAATATCAGTGTGTGTCATAAAGCTTGGTAGCTTCCTTTCCTTTTCTTTCACTAACATCAGTGAAAAAGGGCTATACTTATGCTGTATCACAACAAGTGGCATTATTGTTGGCTCAAAATTTTGCGGATTTAGTTACTGTATATTCACTTTTTTTTTTTTTTTTTTTTGGTAATATCAAGGAGAAGCTGCAAAGTAGTTCCAGTTTTGTTAATAGATTGATGTGAGAGTTATCCTACATCTACAGGAATCGAACCCGAGTTTCTCTCAAATGTCTTCATGTGCCTAGCAAATAAACTGCCAGATTGAATCAGCTTATTTTGGAGAAGGGAAGTTAGTTTTCCAGAAATATTAAGGAGAAGGTCATAGAAACATTCAACTTCAGTCTAGTAGCTCTGAGGTCAATAGACTGTTCCAGGGTCCGGGTGAGTATGTAGTCTTATTCTGCTCCATGAAAAATCATGGGTAATTTTCCAGGTGTTCTTAGATCCTTTGGGACTGTCTCTGCAGATTTCCTACCCTGCTTGTATCACTGCTCTTATGTTTCATTGCTGACCACTTCTCCTTTGTCCCTCAGGAAAGAAGTCCAGCTACAGCAGAGTTCAGAAATAGATTTGAGAAGCTAGGGGATTTATCAGTAGTGGTGGCTAAGAGCTCTGTCATGAAGAGTCTGGAGAAACCATCTCACTCAGCAGAGAAGGCAGCTACAGATTATTCCAGAAAGTTATTTGGTATAATAAGGCAAACATTTGCTCTTACGTTGTAGACTGAAAGCCTCAAGCACACCTGCATCCCTCTTCCATTTCCCAAAATATGTTCAAAATTGCCATCTGTTTAGGATAACATTTTTTTTTTTCCCCAGAAGGACTGTTGATGTTTTCCAGATCAGTTTTGATCCCCTTTTATATTTACTCTTTAGTTCCACCATGCACAAGAATCATGGTCAAAATATTAGTGGGTATACTACTGTCTTAACTAGTGTTTCAGGGATGCCATTACTTCCAACACTGTAGTCCCTACTCAGTTTGATTGTGTGGTTACTTGCTTCTTTGCAGGCACTGTCTTGTTTCTTGATGCCACAGGCAGATCTCGTAGCAGTAGTATCCTGACAGCATCACATTTATGTATTTTCACTTCTGTGTATTCTGCAGACATAATGCTATAACTATTTCAAAGACATTTATACATATTTCTGTTTGAATGTATCAAACCTTTTTTCTCTCAGGATCACTTTTTGATCTTTTCTCTTTAGAGTAGGATGTACACAGACAATCAAGACAACAGGTAGAATCAATTGTGAACATTCATTTGGAAAGATTTTCTCACAGGAAAAGTGATTCTGTACAGTGTGTGAAAAAATCTCTTTTTAATGAAAATGTTCAGTGCTTCTTTTCAATTCCAGGTTAGTTATGCAGTAATGTCAGATTTGGTTTGAATATGAATATGAACAACTGTGCAGTTCTTAAATTATGGGATAATATCTTGCATTTCATTTCTCCAAGTAGAACCACCTTTGGCTTTGGTGAATGTCTAGATATAGGAAAGAACAGCATGACAGCCTGGAAAAACGTGGATTTTAATAGAGGAAATACAGAATAAAATTTAGGACAGGCAGTTTCCAGTTCCATTTACTATCCATGATTGCGATATTGGATAACAATTTTAAAAAGTAATGTCTAATTTTATTTAACTGTTAATATTGGTTAGCTTCATAAAAGTTATCTTAGGTCCTGGGATACAAAAGTATCACATACATATTTTTTTAAGTATCTATAATAGCTGTTTGAAATTTTGTTCTCATTCTAGTGTTCCGGTTGCTCTTATCAAAGATGTCTTTTATGCTAGAGACAAAATGTATGGAAGCATGAAGGCTACACGCAGCATTAAAAAGGCAGGACTCTCCAACTGATTCATGTAAAACGTTCACTTTAGCTACTACATCTTTACCTGAAAGAGGCTCCTCTTCCATCCTCTCCAGTTATTCCCACACCAACACTTGGTTCTACTAAAAAACACATGATAAATCTCAAAATGCCATTCCACTCCATGGAAATAATCTCCACTGCTGCAGGAACAGTGGTGAGAAGGAGAGTAAATCAAACACATTCCCATGAGAGCATTAAAAAGAAAGCTCCTTAAAAATGATGAATGTCCTCCAATCCTTTCACTAAAGAACACCAGACATAAAAATAAAGACATTTTTACAACTCCCTGTGTCTGTTATCAGCACTGCAGGGAACTGCAGAAATTCCATACACACAGAGTCCTGGGAAATGGTGCAGAAACTGAGAAGCAGGTGTTAAATTGTCATTGGAAAACACAGTGTTTTCCTACTGTGGGGTTTTTATGCCATATTAACTCTTTTGCGCTTCTGCCAGTAATATTGCAGAAGTATGACCACATGTTTTATTGTTCTGTGAGGTAGTTTTGCTACCTAATATTTAAAATGCCATTATCTTCTTTTAAGGCCCAAATCAAGTACCTTTAAAAATTCAGGACTCTTCCTATCTGTATAATATTATCATCAGATAATATGATGAAAATTAATATATTGGGGAAGGCAATTAACTTTTTAGTTTGTACTGCATTGTTCTTGTTAGTTGAGAAAATTATCCATCCTCAAGTTATCTAGTTCTTTGTCCCCATATGTAGTATTTTCTCTATACGTACACAGCTAGATGTACAGATATGTAAAATGTAGAGCAGCATGATAAATTTACTTTCCTGTTTCCTACTATTTGCATTAAGTGATAATATATCAAGTATTTGTTAGCAGGAGATGAGGACATCATTATATAAGCTAAATAAGTAATCATTCACTTTCTCTTTTTCTGATCATATGTGACTTAAAGCCCAGTCACATATGATCAGAACTCTATGAAATGTATATGCTAAAATCATAAACCACAAAACTCTCATTACATTCCATGGAAGATTTATTGTGCCTCAGAAATTGTATGACTGAAATTGGGCTGAATTGTGGGTTTTGCAATAAACTGAGGCATTTCTGCAATTTCTTTAAGAAAAGGATCATCACAATCATTAGTGGATCAATTGTTGAGTGAATGCAGGGGGTGATCATACACAAGCCAGAATGGTACTAACTTCATCTTGATAAAATAATGTTAAGTCTAATACGCCTCCTTTCCCTCTCCCCTTCCTGAAATGGATTTTTATGGTGTTTTGTTTGTTTACAATGCACTGAAAACTTGGAAGCTGATTGTATTCCCTTTTACAAAAGTTAGATGTTGCTAGTTCTGTTTCTTGCCTGGCTGAAAATGTGAACATTTGTTGTGAGTATTGAAGACATAATTTCCTAGAAATTTTCAAATGCAATTCCTATCACTTCACAGTACTTTAAGCTCAAATATATTCAGAAAATAGTAGAAAAATATTGATATAAGCTCAACAACCTCTCCACCTCCAACTTAGAACAAACAAAGTTTTTGACATATAAATCGAAAATTCTAAGTGAAAAAAATGTGAAGGGTGAAGATTTCCCTTTTTAGGAAGTTCTGTGAATATTGCTGTTAGTTTCCTAAGACTACAAAAATTGTTTGCCCACTGAACTTAATTTTCCTAATGTTTTAATTTCATAATGAAACTAATTTCACTATGATAAAGTCAACATTTGTGAATGCCACTATCTTCCTCCATCATCTTTCCTTCAAAATTTAGAGTAAATAAAAGTAAAACAGAAAAAAAAAAATCAAATCTGATGTTGAATTTACATAGAGAAAGAACACTGTTCTCAAAGTGAGGCTTTACTCTTTACTGTTGTGCAAAGGGGCTATTGGTAGGGGTTCATCACATGTACCCCACCCATGCCAAGACTTCATTTGTACTCACAAATTGTTGTAAATCACTTTAGTGTGTATGAGAATGAGATATAAACTATCAGTATTTACAACAGATTTTATAATTATACTCCTGTACATAAAAATTAAATTGAGAAACCACAGAGTTAATTGCAACTGGATGAAATCTAAGAAAAGAATAGATCACTGGTCTTTAGTGCAATTAGAAAAAAATGTAGTTTTATACACAGTACTTTCTAAAACCGAAACATCTTGCTCAAATTCAAGCTGCCTGTCAGGAGATTCAAGTCAAGCACCCAAAGGCTCAGACCTTCAGGCTTCAGATAGCATTAAGGCAAGTATCTGCCTCCTCTTCATGGTGAGTAATAGGGATGAGTATTGCAGAACACTTAGAGCAAGTTATCCCAAACACTCTTGGATATACTTCCTTTGATGATAATGGCATTTTTTTCCTGTCTGAATTAATGCCAATGCATTACAAAATATATTGAATTTCTGGTAATTCAAATGTGATGCAATAAAATTCATGAGAGATGGATATGATGACAGGAAGTGACTAGGAATTACAATCATACAAACCGTTGTGATAATCAGATATAAATGAGAAATAAGGCATTATTTCTACTGTAAAAGCTGAGGCCAAATACCTCTTGTAAAAACTACAAAGAAAACAAGTGGACTCTCCATTTCTTGATGACTTTAAATCAAGACTGGCATTCATGCTGGTACAGGAAGCTGTTAAAACCCATTTCCTGCAGACTTGATTACTCTTTTCCCACCACTGCTGCCTCCTTTCCCAAGGGCCCTAGGTTTGAGGAACCAAAGGCTCGTAAGGCTTCTTCATTTCCATACCACACATTTCTATACCAGCATAATATTTCTGGAGGGCTTTACATGAGGTATTTAAAGCAGAAAGGGGCACCTTTCAATCTGAAGAAGCCCCACAGAGCCGCTGAGGTACATAAGCAAGACTGTGTAGGAAGGCTGTTGTCCCTCACAAGGAACCTCAGCGGGGTAGTACTGGGGAGATGCACCTCATGGAGGACCTGGCCTTCCTAGGTTGGTGGGGAAGGGATGCTTTGAGTGTGCTGCACACAAACACGTTCTTGCACTTCTGTTTATGTAGTGTTTAATGTTATCTCTTTCTCAGGTCCTGTGGTGGCCAAGAAGTAGCACCTGACTATAAATTGATGGTACACAAATGCAGAAGTCAGGCAAAGCTAAAATCCTTGGTTTGCAAAGGAAGAAATTTCCTGATATTTTTTTTTTTTTTTCTACAGTAAACAAAGATGAATCATTAAAGTTAAATTGTGTTTCTTATAAAAGGTTTTAAAAATGAAAATAATAGTTTTCTGGTTAATTTATTTCTCTAATTGCAGGTTCAGTGAGTGAGAAACTGCCACAACGAGAAGGTGCAGGAAAAACAGGTAAATATATCTTAGATGACCTTTAGATAGAAAATAAAATATATTTTAGTATACTGTGTGTACTGTGGGATAAACCACCATGATTTTCTGTAGGTTTAAATGATCAATGAATGGTGGAAAAAACTTTGCTTCCCATAGCAGTACTCAGCTATTTTCCCATACTGCTCTCTCTCTTGCCTTAGAGGACAGATTATTCTGTCTGTTTGATAAAGCCCGCACCCTGCAGTCCCAAAATCTTGGAAACTCTAGTCCTCACTTTATGTCCATAGCAACCAGTGCTTGAGTCATCTTGGACCCAACACTTTTTTCTATAATGTGATTAATTCAACTAATAGGTTACATTCATGGCCAAATGGTTGTTGTTCTTAGAGATAGATCATAGCGTATATCGTTGGCAGGACAAAATCTGATGCAACTCCAACATAGGTGGTAGATTTAAATGAGAGAGATATCTGTTCTTTAAACAAAATTAGAGCTCATGCTCTCCGAACACTTAAAAGAATATTAGATTCAGCTGAAAATAACACACTAAATATTTCTGCCAGTTGCAGAGGGATAAATTAATTTTAAAGAAGCTAACTCAAATTTGTGCTAATGTTAATGACTATCCAGTTTATTCTGCTTTAAATATAATTGATATAAGTTTTACAGTAACTTTTGTAGCTTTGTAATATACCGAACATTTAAATAAACTAATGCACCATTAGGTTAAGAAAATCAATACTTCTTTAAAGGCTAATGACAAGGTACATGAATCAGCAGTGGAAAACTGTTCCTTCAAGTCTTTCTGGACAAACTGTGGTTTCCACTAACCTCATTATGTTCTGGGAAAATTTGCTTTGGGTCAGGACTTTCATTTTCAACTTTGAACTATATGAACTATCCCATATATAAAACTTGTCTGGGTCTTGGAATTCTTTGGTTTTTTTTTTTTTTTTGGTTTTGTTTTGGTTTTGTTTTTTGTTTTGACTGTAAGGGCTGAGTTGCTGAAGCCTGAATAGACACTCCTAGAACAAGAAACTTAAATGATGATGTTTCCCTTTGCATCACATATATTTGCGTCTAAAATGACACAGTTGTATTTCACTCATGCCTTGTTTTTATTCTCCAGCCCAAGCCCGCAGCGCAAAGGGCCGATGTCCTGGTTCTCAGGTGGTTCCTGGCTCTTCTCAGATACTGCTAACATCTCCCCACCCTTCCAAGTCACTGCCTTATGCTTTAAATGAAATAATATTGTCAGTGATATCACAACCTCTTTAAGACTATCACAGAGTAATGAACTTGATCTGCTATTTGAGTTAAGGATCTGTTCTCTTGGTCATTGTCAATGTAGTAAAAATATTTTGTAGTTCATGTTGCTAGGGCACAGAGGTAGCTTTTGGAATAACGATAAATTTAGCATGCACCCCTTCCTGCCCATCTTCCTTCTTCATGTTGCTGTGGACTAACTGGAGGTGCCACAGGTTGGGGTTCTGATATTGTAACACAGCAAGCTTAGGAAAGTTGATGACATTCTTGCTGCTACAGAAGATGTGCCCCAAACTTGAGTGGTCTTGGTGACTATACTGTCAAGAGACAGTATAAACGTAGCCTGAGGCAGTCTCTTCTTCCAAGATAAAGACAGACAGACATCCAAGTGTGGAAGACAGTTCTTCCACACATACTCAGAGAGAATAACATAGAGGGCCATGATCTGTTTGAGATGTGCAGCTCAATGAATGAAAGCTCAATGAAAATTTCCAGTCACAGATTTTGGATGTCAGGAGCACTGTTTGCTTGTTTGCAACTTTGCATGTGAACTCAAACAGCAACAAAGCTTAAAGGATACTTCCTAACATATCTTTTCCCTGTGCCACAGTTCCCACCTCTAGCCAGAGAAAGTATTCAGACTATCTGAAAAGCACAAGTGTTAGGCATGGGATTGTGCCCCTTTTTCTTAGCTGACTGCAGGACTGTGTTCTTGTTAATGGAACTCTGATAATGGAATGGTTTATTTACATGTATGTACATATGTAGTGGTATGTAGGTACTGGTCAGGAAGTCCTATGAAGTTAACATATGAAATACCTGAAATGAAGACGTACTGCAATGTAGTTGTGTCAGTGTATTGGATTTCGAACAAAAAAATTCTACATGCTTCTTCATACTTAATACAAAAGGTTTTTATGAAAAGAGAAGACACTTTCACAGAGAAAATTAATGCCATAGTCCTCTTTCAGATTAAGCGTAGTTCAGGAGCTGTTGTAGCTCCTCCAGTTCTGAAATGAAGTTAAATTAATACAGATATCCCATACCAAATGTTTGATTTGATGGAGACCAAAAGAAAACCTCTCTCTTTCTTTTTGTTTCCTGGAGGACCTGTGGCCAGTTTTACGATTCAATTGTTAGGTACCTTTTTTTTTTTCTTTCTTATTTTTTTAGAATATATATTCATATTAATAAACTGTGTCTTAAAAGTTGTGTAGTAAATGCTGTTTAAATGAGCAGAGTTTGTTGTCAAGAGGATAATTTTGATTGGGCTGATAATTGTTAAAATTGCAGCATTCTATCTGTATTTCACTTATTAATGTAAGAACAAATGCATCACAAACTCAAACTGTATACAGAAAGATGATGATAGAACAATGTTACTTAAACCCCAAACTGATTTTGTGGCAGAGCTCTTGGCAACATTTACCCATCTGAAGGTACAATCTAAAAGTCAGTTTTTTTGAATTACATACTAATTGCTAATCTAAATGCAGGTTTTCATTTTTAATATGCTGGGATATTTGATGTCCTCTCTGAAATTAGTTAATGATCTTATTCCACCACCCAGAGGACAACACAAAATTGCTAGTAGAACTAATGGGAAGTGACAGTCTGTCATGTTATTCGAACGAAGTATCCTATCATTGCATGGACATGAAAAATGAACATTCTTAAAAGAAGTCTCCTTATGGTTTGGTTAAAATATTTTGCAATGAAAACAAGTTTCTGTTGCTGCTGCCTTGCTTTTGTGGAAAGCATGCATGCAAGTTTTCCAGAGTATTTGCTATGAATTAGACTGTAGCCTCCAAAGGGGAAGGTCAGAGTACTTCCAAATCCTCTATGTGCAAAAGAAAGTTTCACAGTTACCTTCATTTCTAGCTCTGTGAAAATGTCACAAAAACAACCTGGAAACTATGTTGGTCTGGGATCCAGTTGTGAAACTGCAAGAAATGTTCATAAAACCCTTTCACGGAAGATGCTGTTTACCGCAGAGTAACTTGGAGTTAGCTCCATTCTAAAGGAAACAGCAGCTAGAAAATAAGTAAAAGGTGTACTAGCTCATTTTTACTCAGTATCTGAAATCATTTTAAATAACAAAACCATAATAAGGTGAAGGTGGGTCTTTCTCACAGATTGCTAACTTGAATTTTTTTCATACTGAATTTTTCTTTCCCAGTGCTGTTTCTACTATATTTTACTAAAATTATCCACATTCTTTTATCATTTCATCCCTCTTGTTTTGCAGTAATGGTTGATTGTGGATGGATGGAGATGGCTGACTAAAGGATAAGGATAATGCAAAGAAAAATCTGATTCTTTATGAATCTTACCAATACAATCATCTTGATTGCTAAATACATTCTGCTGTGCAAAAATAAACTTTCATTTCATTTTAAGGTGTCAACATATCTGCAACCACTTCCATCTCAGACTGCTTTTGCTTTCACAGGACTTACCCCTTTGATGCATTTACTGAATTTCTTCTTTATGAATGCTTATTTGTTCAATTATAATCTATAGGAATCATTAAAATGAAGAACGACTGTCTGGGGAGCAACTTGATCACTTCATGCTCTTCAGAGACCCTGCAATCAATTCATCAGCCATAATCTTAAAAGCCATACATTTATAATCTATAGTGTGCAGACGTAATATGTCTATGCTGTACAGTACATATTAATAATGCTTAAATTATTGTTTGTTTACCGGCCGGGGCTATGTGCAAATCATTAGCATCAATCACGTATGTACACTTATTTAGCTTACTCTCATAATTGTAGTCTCCTTGCAAATCTTTTCCATTCTGAATTCAGATGATGTCTCAGCTCCCGCGCTGGAGACTCAGCCTCAAGGTGATGAAGAAGGTAAGCATCGACAGGAATTTTAACAGTGCGATATTAAATGAATGCAATATAGACAATACATCACAGCATCAAATGCTACCTTAGAACTAGGGCACCTGCTGGGGCTGATCAGACTTCCTGAAATTCCAAGAAATTGAAAACTTCTGTACCCTTTTCAGGATAAAAACAGAAGACACAGTCAAGTCTTAAAACTTAAAAACAATGAATTTCATGTGGGTAGTATTGAGGTGACACTTCAGCTATGGACTCTTAACAGTAGCAAATTTATTGCGAATACTCAGGGTACAGACAGGTTTTAAACTTGAGCCACAGTTCAGATTAAAACTGTATGGCCAAACAAGGAATTTAAAAGCATAAATTCTGTTCTCAGCATATTGTCTAGCAATATAAGGTTAGTGCTTTTACAAGTGTATTTGGATCTGGGAAAATTCAGCGCTCTACAAATAGAAAGCTCAAAGCCCATATGCAGTGGTAGTCCTGTACTGTGACTATCTTACCACCCAGTGTATATCTCACTGATTTAAAGTTACTACACATTTTGGATCTTTCAAACCTTTTTTTGAATGGAATAAGAAATGAACTATTTATGCCTTTGTATGAATAAAGATTTTATCTATTCTAATACAGATCAGTATGCCCTTTCCCTTTTTAAAGTCCACATATCTTTAATACTGATGACTCAGTATTATTCAGCTGCTAGTAACTTTTAAAAAACTGTAACATTTACAAACTTTTTTCTGCTGTATTTTTTTTTCTAGATATAGCTTCTCGTTATCCTACATTATGGACTGAGCAAGTAAAGAGCAGACAAAACAAAACCAATAAAAGCTCAGGTAAGAAGCTGTGGTGTCCTTACTTTGCAGAGGTCCTGTAAAGAGGCACATTAAGCCTTTTTAGAGCTGAAGTCATTTAAGCAAAAGTTGTTTGAATAACCATTCTGCTCCCACTCTTATCATATGCTAGTGACTGATGATTTAAATCATGATGATTTTGTAGGCTCATGTGGCATGCATTCCTTGTGTATGGAAACATTGTTGGCCAACATTTACTGGGTGTAAATTGCCATTATTCCACTAAGGTCTCTGGCTCACAACTATATGCATCTGTGAGTGGATCTGATATTTATATTTCTTTTCCTCTTTGATTATCTGTATTTTTATCACCTACTTGTATTTTCCTTCATTGTTCTTTTTTTTTTTTATTATTATTATTATTATTTTTTTTGATGGTGTGTAACAAGAAGGTACTTTGAAACGGACAGTGGAAGTTACATACATTTGGTGCTAAATCTTAGGAGGCAAATCTGAAAAGAAGTAAGCTCCCATCAGAAACCAGTTATTAGTTAAAAGGAATTTGGAAAGATTGTATTATATGTGTTTTGCTTACATAAATTATCTGTTATTTACAAACTGATTACCAGTTTAGTGTGGATGGATTATGTTGCCTCTGGAAAAAAAAGAGTTTAGTTTGAAAGGAAATATTAATGATACAGACTGTTGCTCGCTAAATCACCCAAAAGCACACTTCAAATCCAGTGGAAATTGAAGCTATGCTTTACCTTTAGTACTGTGCTTAAGTAGTTTACTAAATTACTAAACGTCAAACAATCATAAGAAAGACATTTTTACTAAGAGGTTTATATATTCATTTATTAAGCTATTTTTAACAACAAAGCCATAGTTATTAATACCTTTCCCTCTCCTTGATGTTCTAATAGGCAGCTAGGGTAAGGATTATAAACAGATTATAGACAAGAAAAGCAAATGCTTTCCATGCTGGGGATGTATCCTGTCATTTCCTTAGCCGGGTTTAGCAAGAACATAATTCCTTTGGGATTTCTGTTTGTAAAATAAGTGCATAGAAATATGTAACTTACACGAGTGTTTCTTTCATTTTCACAGTGCTAGATGTATTAGGTAGATCTTGAGTTTGCAGTGCTGCTGCAGGAAGTGAAAGCTTAAACGTGCACATGCATAAAATGTTAGGGAAAGAGCAAAGAAAAGGTGGGATTTATTACTGGGAACTTGTAACCTCCAATCTACCTAAGGACATATTTACAAAAGAAGAGACAGGTAGTGTAGTCTGTCTGTATTATGATTGCTAGCTATATGGTCCATTAACATCAAAAGCATGACTGTATTGTATTTGCTAACAGTAGGACTTGCTCACAACAAGTGTAAGATCTCAGGAGTGTTTGTACATGCTACACCCACAGAAGTCAGCAGACACTATATAGCGAGACTTGCTTTTGTCTGTAGGCATATCTGGTGCTCCAGAAGGGCTCACCACTGTCTCTTCCGTTACTTCTCTTACATATTTAATATGACATTACCAAGCCATATGAATCTAGATGCTAAAAACAATGTGTTAGTCAGTTGTGCTTGGCAGTATCTCTCTCCTGGATGTCAGAAATATACAGTGAGTCATGTGGCAATATAAGTTGTTTTGATGGCTGAACCTCACATATTCTGTAATCAGGTCTTTTAAGGTCTTGAAAACATTAGGTTAGATTTTCTCCTTATTACCTGTCAGAGTGGTTCCAAGGCTTTGGGGAACATCCACAGAGAAGATTTCTGTTCTGCTATGTGTGTAGAATAGGAAGGACCCCATGAATGAATACAGTGGATTGTAAACTAACCACGTTCAGATACCTAGGCTTAGGTATCCGATACCAATCTAAGGAATAAATACAGATGTCTTCTTTACTCAGTTTGCTTAGCAATTCAGGTGTGGATATACAAATACATGAAAGATTTTTAAATGTATTTGTCTGAGAAAAATGAGGAAAATTTATCTGTGGATGTAATATGTTTATAAAAGAAAAGATGAAACCCAATTTATTGGTAATCTTCCTTTTTTCTTCTAGTGTAATCCAAATGCTTTCAAAGAACTTCTGGTCCAATTAACACAGTAATTTAGCCCTTGTGTTAAAAATAAGCAACGTAAGATGATAATGATAAAAATTTCATGCAAACTAAAAATATCCTATTTAAAGCTGCCTACATTAGTCTGTATTGCTCTTACTTTTTTTTTTTTTTTTTTTTTTTAATCTGAATACATGCCCTAAGATGTCACAGTCCATAAGCTATGGGCATAAAGAAACTTGTCTAGACTTGAGAAATCAGTTTTATTAGATTTTTTTTTTTTTGTGTGTGTGTGTGTTAAGAATCACAGATGACTACATTGCATTTATTGCACTCATCTGGAGTAGTTTGGTTTTGCAAATCTATAACTAACCTATAAATTATAATGAAACGATAAAATTAGTGTAAGATTTTAATTTTTGAAGGGTAAAAAATAATAGCTCAGGAAATTCTACTTTATATTAGTTATTCATTGCTTCCATTTGATTTAAATCAACCAAAAATAATTTAGTACAGAGAAATGACGTTTGGAAAATGTACAGATGAAGGGCATGAAATTACTGGATTATATATCTATACTGTATAATGATTTCTGGTGCATATTGTGGTTATTGGTTCAGAGAAACAAACCTTTGCTGCTTAGTAAAGCTAAGTAAATGTACAGTGTGGTATTTAACCTATCAGATTTTGATGACAAAATGTTACCCCTGGAAAACAAACAAACATACAAAAAACATTATTGTTGGGCCATGTAACAATAGCTCTGTTTATAGTGGTGGATTTGGCTGTAAACATCTGTTTCTCTGTTTTAAAACTTTTTGTATTTAGATTTTATTTTTTTCTTTTTGGTCTTTTCAGAATTAGAAAATGTACTGGTTGCTAAAATAATACAGTATTTGTGGAGAATATATTATGTATATATACATATGCCTCTCTGTCTTGGCAAGTATTTTAAGATTTTTTAATTTCTGGACTTCTTTCTAATCTTACACTCCTCATTCCTTCACCCATTTCACAGAAGATATTTGTGTTTTTGCCACATCAGATTGACAAAAATAAGAATTATAGCAACAGCTATCAAAAATAAACTGGAGGTTTTAAGGTGTTAGAAGTGTTAAAAATAAGGTGTTAAAAATAACACCTACATTCAGATGAACTAAATATTGTTTATATATACCACCACAATATCATTTGAACATCTAGGTAGTGTGCTTTTGGAGCTTTTGTATTTTGTAAAGAACAGAAGACAGAAGGTATTTGGATTTGGAGAAACCAGACATTTTGGTCTCAACAGTTGTCAGTTACTTTAGCTTCAAGGCTAGGAGCAGCCAGAATATAGGTGTAGGCAATGCAGTACATGGCAATGCAGATACCTTCCCATCACCTAACAGGGGATACGGTTTCCTAAGGAGTTTCTCTAACAGTTTGTTGTGGTATCTCTTCCATTGAAAACAAATAGGGTGAGTTTAACTTACAATTATGTTAGTGCTTAGAAAATTCTTAAAGTACTGGATGATTTCTAATTACAAATCTGTCCACCACACAAATGAGAATAAATAATGGCAGTATAAAATTTCATAAATTTGGCAAATGCAGGATGCAAAAACTCAACCATAATCTGGAATATGCTTACATATGTGCTTAAGATGATTCTGATGATAATATAATTCAAATTAAAAGAGACAGGGTCAAGTAATGTATCATTGGCTAAGATGTATTACAGCTGTATTCTGTTTCCTCAAAAAATTATTATTGTGGCATTACTAGCACTAGTTCATTGATTATCTGTATAGTTTATTTAATGAACATTGTAAAGAGTGATTGAAAAATTTGGGATTTGTTTTGTTGATAGTCTGGTATGACCTAGAAGACAGGAAGAAATTGTCACATTTTTTATACTTCACCAAACTTGATTCTGATTTGTGTGATAAATTTTAAACACATGAAATCAGTGAATAAAAATTGAGGCCCCCTGACAATCCATGGCAGAACTCCTAGACCATGGGTCCACATCCATTCATGCTTTGTCTTCATGCTACTAGTACACCAGTCATTCACATTTCATCTGGATCAGGCACAGACACGTGATCATATGACGTGTTATCATAAAGCTGGTATATGTTTGTGCCAGCTTTATGTTTATCATCTTTAAGCAGGTGCTGAAAAACAATCTGTAAATGATCCAGCATAAAATAGGGTCAGCACAGAGTCCAGCTGTTAAAATTAACACATCTGTGCAAAAAGTAGTGGGTCATGTGATTATGATTGTTTTTTTTTTTTTTTAATAATCCTAAATCAGAATTTATTGCTTCCTCAAACTATGTCTTTATTGACTTTGAGAGTGTCAACACTACACCTGAATCTGGATGTACCAGTAACATAGAATTATCTTTACCTTAATTTTTGGCTTTGGCTGTGCACATGTGAAAGCAACATGGAACTTTTTAAAATTTTAAAAACAGCAGAGTACTGTTTTATTGCTCCCAATTTACTATGGACCATCAGTTTCAAATATATTAAAATACCTATGACAAGGTATTATCAATTAGCTCAAGAGGGCTTGATCCAACAGGATTTTCATTTTCAAAACATCACATGTATGGATTGCACATACAGTAATTGAGCATAGTATGACTGCACATACAAGTGAAAATAGTACAATGTCTACTGTGAAGATATTCTTAAAATAATAAAATAGGAAATATACAAATCCTGAAAGTGTTTAATGTAACTAGCAAATTAGGTATTTGACTCCATCCCAAACTGTGGGGCCAGTCCTCTTTAATGTCTTCATCAATGATCTGGATGACGGCATTGAGTGCACCCCCAGTAAGTTTGCAGATGACACCAAGTTAGGTGCGTGTGTCGATCTGCTCGAGGGTAGGAAGGCTCTGCAGGAGGATCTGGATAAGCTGGAACAATGGGCTGAGGTCAGCTGTATAAAGTTCAACAAGGTCAAGTCCTGTATCTGGGGTGCAACAACCCCAAGCAGAGCTACAGGCTGGGAGAGGAGTGGTTGGAAAGCTGCCAGGCAGAGAAGGACCTGGGAGTGATGGTTAATAGTCGGCTGAATACGAGCCAGCAGTGTGCTCAGGTGGCCAAGAAGGCCAACGGCATCCTGGCTTGTATAAGAAGCAGTGTGGCCAGCAGGGCTAGGGAAGTGATTGTCCCACTGTACTCAGCTCTGGTGAGGCCACACCTCAAGTACTGTGTTAATTTTTGGGCCCCTCGCTACAAGAAGGACATCGAGGTTCTAGAGTCCAGAGAAGGGCAATGAAGCTGGTGAGGGGTCTGGAGAACAAGTCCTATGAGGAGAGGCTGAGGAAGCTGGGTTTGTTCAGCCTGGAGAAGAGGAGGCTCAGGGGCGACCTTATCGCTCTCTACAGATACCTTAAAGGAGGCTGTAGTGAGGTGGGGGTTGGCCTGTTCTCCCACGTGCCTGGTGACAGGACGAGGGGGAATGGGCTAAAGTTGCCCCAGGGGAGTTTTAGGTTAGATGTTAGGAAGAACTTCTTTACTGAAAGGGTTGTTAGACACTGGAACAGGCTGCCCAGGGAGGTGGTGGAGTCACCATCCCTGGAAGTCTTCAAAAGACATTCAGATGTAGAGCTTAGGGATATGGTTTAGTGGAGGACTTGTTAGTGTTAGGTCAGAGGTTGGACTCGATGATCTTCAGGTCTCTTCCAACCTAGAAATTCTGTGATTCTGTGATTTATCTGCCCATACAGTCTGAATCTGTTGACAAACTCTGCCAGTGAGATTGATTAATTTGACATTCTAATATTTGAACACAGTTTTTATTGCCGCCTCATCAGACTGCTTTAAAAAACTCAGTTCTAAAGTTAAAGTCTGCAAGAAAAAAGCATGCATTTTCTTGCAGTGGAAATTAGTGTAAGAGTTTGTGTGTGTGCCTGATCACATCAATTCTCATAGCCGTTCCTCTCTCAGCATAGGAAAATGAATAACTTACAGACAGGAAAATGAGTAACAGCTCAGAGACTGTATTTATTCTCATTTATTGTTGCATTTTCCAGATGTTGCTCTTAATATTGACTCAACAGAAATTATGTGCGGTTGAAGATGTGTGAGCTAGCAAGAAAAAAAATAATAAGATCCGTTACACATTCCTGGTTACAAATGTATTTACAAGCTATTTAGAAGTTTTCTAAAACTATTTTGAATTAATCTGAATTTCCAATCTGAAGATTTGAGGTATTAATCCAGTTAGGATTAAAAGGTTATCACACGCACACACGCACACGCACACACACATACAAAAAAAAAAAAAAGAAAAAAAAGATAGAGAAAAGAACACAGGCAAGAGGGGGTAGAGAGTGTCTTAAAAGTTTGTTGCTTCCCTTTTTAAAGCTGAGATTTAAATCTCAGCTTTTAAAGCTGAGATTTTCCTAGCAAGTTGTGTGCTAGTGTGCAGTAGCCTGGCCAATATTCTGTTCTCAAATTTGCTTGTATTCATCATGAAACGAGGGGGAGGTGAGGACTCTAGAGCAATATGTACAGATATGAGCAAAGAGTTATACCCACTCTGAATGCTTTTACACCTGTGCTGGACACTCAGAAATTGTGTTTAAATGAATATATCAAGTAGATTTGCACAGGAAAATAGCCTGATTGGGAGTGGTTCGTTCATGGCAAACCACAGAAGTAAAGAATTTCTTCCCTGTTATCACCTAATTTCAGTCTAAAGGACAGCATTTCTTTGCAATGGTTGGTGAGGAATCAGCCACACCCAAATGTGGGACTTACATTCCCAGACTGCATTGTAAATACACCCATAGCTGTTGCTGGAGAAATGAATAACATGGGAATAAGATGCTAAAACATAGGCATCTAAAGCCTTTTCATGTGTCTAGACTATCTGAGATCTGCATGACATCTACAGATGAAATATGAATGTTTTGTGATGGCCACACACCTGGCTTTTAGGTCTTGTGAAACTTGTGGGTGTTGGAAGACATCAGCTGGTAGAATATTTGTTGTTTGTCCTGTTATTTCAAAAAGTTGTGCATGGAAGATAAAAAGTGATGAAAGTGTGAGGATGTTGAGTAAGAAAACATGATATAGCTGAAGACTGGAAGCTTCCAGGCTAATGGTATTATAACCTCCTCAGACTCTCTGGATTGTCTCTGGTTGCTAACTCACTAAATGTTTGTTTTAGAGTTCCTGAATGAACACAATTATTTGGAGTGAACTATAATTTTTGGTTTGCATTTTACTATAAAAACAGCATTGTTAAGAAACTGTTGGGGATGGAGAAATGAGAGACACTGTCACATCTCATTATATTACTTATTGTATTAGTTTTAAATCTTTTGAAGGCTAGGAAGTAGTTCTGTCTTTTTATTTATTTATTTTTTTTCCTCCTCCATTTTTTGCTATTTTTCTGTCAAGAATCAAAACAGTTTCAGAACAGAATTCTTTAGGAGATGGTTTCAAGATACTCCCTGGCAGCTGAAAAACTGGTGGCTTTGGAACTAATGATTGTCCACACCACTGGGGCCAAGCAGTAAATGGTAGATATAGTTCTTAATGGTGAATTTTGTCTTACTTTTCAGAAGCAGTCTTTAATGAATCCTAGTTTTGATTTAGTAATTACAGAAGGAGAAAACAGTATGCTTCATCTTCTTCATCATCTTTAGGTCCTCCTTTGCTCTATTTCATTTTGATTGCTGTCTTCTTTCTTCTTCTTTCTTCTTCTTCCTCTTCTTCTTGTTCTTCTTGTTTCTCCTTCTCCTCCTCCTCCTCCTCCTCCTTCTCTTCTTTCTCCTCCTCATCTTCTTCTTCCTACTTTTCTGCTTCATTTTTTCAAGACCTAAATTGGTAAAGGAAAATTACTGTTCTCTTTCTGTTCTTTCAGCCTGTTCCAAAAAGATAAACTTCTCCAGACCGCCCCACAGTGCTTGTGTATTACAATACATTCTTAATTTCCAGGCTGCTGGATCATATTTATAATAGTACTGTCATATCTTTAATAATCTTTTTTACAAGCTTTTTCATTTATCTTTATTTTAAATTTACATATTAGTACAAAACTTTTATAAACATTAAGTTCTGGCATTTTCAGTTTTTTACTCCCACTACAGGAAAAGATCCTCCCATCTTAAACCATTAAAAAGTAGAGTTCTGTTTTACATCCAGTTGATGTTCTTTATGCTCTGGATGTTCCAGGGTTTTATTGGACCCCCACTGTGAAAAAAAAATAAAATAAATCTGCTTTATGCAAGGTTGATAATTTTTATTTTACTGCATGTGTTAAAATTTGATGCCAAAAGATACTAATCTTCCCCATTTTTAATTATATCAGATTACTTTCTGCAGAAAGTAAATGACACAACAGTCATGTCTGAAGTTCTCCTTTAATTTTCAGATATGCACTCCCCCACCTACACATAGCTTTCCACAGTTTACCAGACATCAGATTGCATAATCATAAAAACATCAATAAGCTCCATAAATCCAATATTGGACATCAGGCTAACAGTCTATATTTTAACAAAAGAGGAAAAAAAATAGAAAATAAGTAAATCATGTTAATGCAGAGAAACACGCTGGACTAGATCATATCTAAAGACGTAATCTTTCTGGGAAATGGATAAATCTTCCAACCTAGAGAGTCTGGATCTGGCTTTGGCTGTGCTATGATTGCTGGGCAGTATATGTATAAGATAAGCCTTTAAGTGGTTTCCAAACTTTTCAGGCAACTAGAAGTCCATAAGGGTCAACAGCAAGAGATGACAGGCTTTCCATCATCATCCCAATAATCATATAATTATGAGAAAATGCTGTCCAAGCTATATGCAGAGATGCCTTCCTTTCCCTGACTCCTCACAGTCAATAACCATTGAAGCAATGGGCACAGACAGTAAGATTTGCATACCTTTGTTGGTGTGGTGGAGGCCAACTTTTTATTGATTCACTTGCATTTTCTTGAGACAAGGGTGAGCACATAGAATTAGGCATTTCAACCTACAAAATGGCTTCAAAACAATTGTCTTGATTTTTGCTGAAATATGAAGAATCCAATACTCTTGAGGTTGAAGTGGTTAAAAATAAACAAACAAAACAACAAAAAACAACACACAAAACAAAACAAATGAAAGAGATGCAAGCAAAGTCAGAGAACCCTGAGAGTCATCTTTTCAAAACTTTAGTAAATTTGTGGTTATGCTCTTGAACAAGAAGAAACCCTGTTTGGAATACAGAAGGTAAAGAAAGTTATTCCATTGCTCTAAGTATATTCATGGAATTCTACCGCATTTTGCAAGACTAAAAACTCTATACGTGCTCATCTCTGAGACGAAAACCTCTAGAAAATGCTAACCTTACGGTATAACAAAATTTTAAGTTTCACTTCTAATTTTAATCAAAGTGATCCAGTATTATGGCAAGATTGTTCTGGTCTTATAAAGCAGATTAGACTGTTCTGAGGAAAACAGTTTTCACTTTCTTCCAAATGGATCAGTCAAGTGGCTAACTGTACCATTAATTGAGTGAAAAAAAATGTTTTAAAAAAGCCCAAAACAATCACAACAAGATACACCGTTGTTAATATCTTATGTGAATGTGCAATTCTGTATGTTCTGGCTGTTCTGTACAAAAGAGCTTTAACTGCTGTTAATGGAAATACTTTAATGGAAATACTGCCTAAAAAAGGACTGGTAGCCATGTAACATGAATCAGCCCTGGCAGTTGTAGCCAAGTTTTCCTGACATCTATGTTTCTGACAGGCTAAATTCATTTCTAGATGTTCCCTTGTAGATCAAGTTAAGGGCAGTCACAGTGGTTTAAATTTGGAGGGATTTTTAGTGAGATCATTTATCACGTATAACTTCCAACTTTCTTATTTGCCAAGCCAAGTACATCTGAACAAAAATTCTGAGAAGATTGACAGCTTGTGCTATAGTTCATGAACTGCTTAATTATTTTCAAACTAAATTATTGCCTTTTTCCTTTTTTAATGCTTGAAGCAATTTCTGAGGCTTCATCACTGATGCTAGTGTTTTCCATTTGGTATAAAATCAAAAGAAATTCAGCTTCTACAGGGAATTTTGTGGGAGGAGTAGAATTCACCTCAAAACCTGTGTGCTGACCATGCATCTGCAATTCAGCTATTTTTATCAGAACAAGACTTGTCTACAGCATCTACTTTTATAGGCACTTAAGGGCCCAGGTTGATGCCATCATCCATGGATCCTTTCCCCAAGCATGCTCTTATGTTTTTCTGTTTGTGGCTGGTGTCAAATCTCCTTTCCAACCAAAGCTACACCAAGGGTCATATTTGGCATGAGAGAACTTGTTCCAGTCAAATTGCATTATTAAAGTACATCAAGCTACTTTGAGATCTTTTAATCTATAAGGTGCTGTATATACCTCAAGTATCATATTATGACTGGCTTGCTTCCCTCTTCACTCCACTCTTTCTGTCATGCTCTGTCCTCTCTCTGATAGACTATTCCAGATAAATGCTAGACACCATGTTTTTCCTGTACTCTGCACTGCTGAGAAATAGCATTAGGTATTGTTGCCATAATGCATTAGATTTCTGTGTTACTGGAGAAGAAGCAGTGGTTGAAGAGACAGACCACTGTTTTTCATTAAGCTATTTTTAATACCTGTTTTAGTTTAAGAGCGGCAGGCCAAGTATCTGCATTCAACCACAAATAAAACTGTGTTTAAATAAGATTAAGGATGTAAATTAAATTTTAGATCTTAAATTCTCTTGGTGTGTTACAAAACACAGGAGAAAAAGAGAGAGCTAAGCTAAATATCCCAAACTATCTGAAAACTCAGCCTTCTTTGGAAATAATCTGACTTCTTAGGGCACTTTTTTTTTTTTTTAAAAAAAAAAAAAAGATGCACATTTTAGCTAAAAAAATATATTTACAAGTTGAAAATTCAAACAAATCGTGAAAGCATACCTTCAGATAGCTGAACAGTTTGTTTTGTCACAAAACTCAAAATTGTGATTTTGAATATATATATATATATATATATATATATATATATATATATATATATATATTCGGTGGTGCTGGGGTCTCCAGGCTTACTACACATCAGGATATAAGTCTCCTTTTAGAAAAGATGCAGAGATACCTCAGAGGAGTTATAGACATCTTGGATCATGTGGTTCCCTGGGAAGTTCCACACAAAGAGACAATTGTTTTGGGTTTTTGTTTTGTTTTCATTGAAAATCATTTTTTTTTTTTTTTTAATGAAAAGTAAATGCTTTTCATAAAAACGTTTTAATTCAAATACCTGGTTTTCCATCAGGCAGTCATAATGAAACATAACAAGCTATGAAAAAATTGTTATCAACACTTAAAACAGTGAGTTACCTTGTTCCATTGTTTTCCAGTGCTATTTAAACTTACCATTTTTGCCATCCCTCAGTGAGTAAAGACAGCTTATCGAAATGGAAGGACTTTTATTGTCCTCTATTTTGATGACTGCTTAAATGTAGCTTTTGTTGGACTGTAATGCATAATAAATACATAATGTCCTCAAATCTTTATGTTTTAAACCATTATCAAAATCCATTTGGACATGCTATTTTGCAACACACATTTGGAACCAAAACCAAGAGGCTTTCTCTTCCTACCAGAATGAATTAGGGGTTCTTGTCTTTTCTGGAAGAGCTGGTGATATTACACAAGCAAATAAGGTGACTGAATAGATGACTTCCTTACTTTTTCCTCTCTCCTCATCAAGCTTCCAGTGGCATTCCCCTTCTGACTGCAGTGGTTTCATTACGTGCATTGGTGTGAGTGAAAAGAGGCTTTGTCCCCACTGAAACCAAACCAGTCTGTCCTATGGTCATTTGCTATTAAAACACTGAGCAGTTTAGTTCAAGGAATGATCTGTGGTATGTGTGACTACTTTAGAAGTCATGGTTTCATCCCTCCTTACTTTTTCACCCTAGGCTCCATGTGCACCGAGGCAGCCATAAAGCTAATATGTAGTTAGGTTCCTTTAGCACAGTATCTTCTACAATATTCTGTCCCCTGTGATGAGCAGAAAGGATTTTTTGTTGTTGTTGTTCAGGAGGATGCTTCTGTGTTTACGTGACAGGTAATGACCTGAAATACCCTTGAATTGTTTCCAAGTGCACCTAGTTAGAGCAGTGCATCAGACTGATTGGTGTTTCATCTGGGAGCAGAGGAGTATAAAGTCAAATTAAATCCACTTGTGCCTCCAGAAACTGAGATACAGTTTTGGCAAGAAAGCAGAAATTAGTTCAAGGTTGCAAGACCTGTTCAGGTTCAAATCATAGGTTGAGGGTCTGCAGTTCTCCCCCTCAGTCACTAGGCCAAATCTTCAGATTTGTGTTGAGGAAAGCTTCCACTGATGTACAGGGTGGATCCTATCTGATTATGTTTCCCTGTTATTTAATAAATCTACCCACAGACTCCATTACAATGCAGACTCCTAACAGAGGCAGAAGTGTGATTCGTTGTAGAGGTTCATGTCCATCATACTTTGTCATCACACAGCTCACCCTGCTTGCACAAAAGCACTGTGACCAATTACTCTAGCTGGCAAGGAGGTGGGGACCCTTTCTGCTTTACTTACATAACTGGTTCAGAGAGAAGATATGTAAGTACTTCGATCTTGGACATTTCCTGTCTGTTTTTTTCCAAATCTCTGACTGTGTAGCTAAAGCCATAATCTTGATAGCCCTTACAGGCCTGAAAAAGGTAAAGAAAGAGTTATTCTCATTGCTCTCCTGTTTGGCTGAATAAAAGCCAAGTTCTGCCTAGCTTACAAGACTTATGATCTTAGTGTTCTCGCAGTTTCTAATCAGGTTTAAAAAAACAGTTTAAAATCATTTTTAGGGCATTATTTTTAGTGCCTCTGGGTTGATTCAACAGGGAAGCAGCAAAGCCAAAAATATCAGTATAAATGTCAGTGGTTTGAAAGGTCACTTTTCTCTTTCTCTACCAACATCCCAAGTATGACTTCTAATGTAGTCACACATCCTGTACTTCATCCCTTAAACTAAATGTTTCATTATAATAATAGCAAATGACTGTAGGAGTATATGCTTTAGTTTTAGCAGACATGAAGCATCTTTTTACTTAGACAAGTGTACATAGGATTAACTCCACCATAGCCAGACGGGCAATGCCACTGGGAGTGTGATGAGGAGAGAAGAGAATCAGGAATCAGGCCTATATTTTTTTTTCCCCCTCTACATTGGGACATTAGTGGTACAGGACTGTTGATGTTATTATTCCCTGTCTTGGAAATACAGTGCCTACTCATTTCATTTAGTAGCTAGTATGTGATATATCTGTCTGCCAGATCATTGATAAAAGGATGGTCTACCCCAATACGGCTGCTATTGCATAGCTGGAATTCCTCTCGACTTTAATGGATGTACTGTCAGCAGAAGAGCTGATAGTCCACTTGCATTGCCAGCTGAAAGAGTGAACAAAGCGTAGTATTTTCTCTTTGTTGCTTTGCTGTACAACTTTATTCTCTGTAGACGAGGAGATTTTGGTACACTGAAGGCTTATTTGGGAGTATTGAATATTCAGGAACAGCCTTATGTATTTTTTAGAAGACTTTGTTAATGGTATGGTGATTTTCTTTAAAAAAAGTCCTTAATCCTGTTAACAACACCACATAGCTGCTGCTAACATCAGCATGAGTGGAGGTAACTGGGTCAGAACTTATGGTTTCCTGTCTGGTCCCATGTTTTTAGGGAGACTCAAGGTTAACAATAGTCAATAATTCTCATCATACTAGTGGCAAAGAGCCAAAGAAGAATGGAAGTTTGTTATGTTAGTTGTATGTGATTTATCCAGCACATGGGATATGTAGAAAACTTTGCAAATCTGCAAAGGAGAAGACAGTGTGATGAGGAGCCATATGTCTAGTTGTGCAGAGACTCACTATTGCTCCTGAGCCTCTAATCATCAGGGGTTGGTGCTTAACTTTAGTTTCATTGATTTTGTATAGTAACAAGCATCTAAGAAGGCTTTGTGATGTTTATGGTTTGATGTAGCTGCTGACAATGCAGCATATATAATATCACATAAGTAACAATAGTGCTAGACTCAAGGATGTTGTGGTGCAGTTACATTTTCTATATGTTTTTCAAAATGAGCCTGTGTCACTTTTGTATGGAACATCCCTTGCTTAGTATCTTTTTTTCCCTATTACAAGTGAGTAAGAAAATTTGTGGGTCAGAATACTACCTTTAAGCTTAATTTGTTGTTTTTCATTATCTATCTTTATTGGAATGTTATGAAAATTTTTCATTGTCTTTGTTATCTCTGGTATAATTAATTATCCTCACCATTGGTTAAACAAATAGAATCTACTGTTTTGCTTCCAGTCCTTTCTTTGCTGCCTGTTTTGTCTTCCGTGAATAGCTGATCTTGAATCATAGAATCCTAGGATCATAGGGTTGGGAGGGACCTTAAAGATCATCTAACTCCACCCTCCTGCCATAGGCAGGGATTCCACCCACAACTTCACTGTGAATTTCTCCATTTTTGCCCAGGCATCATTCTTCAATCTCAAATGCTGCTGTTTTGGGGTTCTCCTCCAAAACAGATTTCTCATCTTTCTATTCTTCTACCTTCTCTTTTTGACTGTTGCAGCTAAAGGCAAGAGTGGATACCATGGTATAGGTAGGTCATGGATGTAGATCATGCTACAAGTTTGCAATCAAAAACAAGCTGATAGGTCTTATGAGCAACCACCTGAATAGTTCAGTGCAATGGATAGGAGAGATACTTTGACTCCTAGATGGAATAAACATAGAAAAGTGTCATTATCTGTCTACGTAAGATGTCAGAGACCATTTCAGGAGTACCTTATTCAGTTGTGGTATCAGGAGTTGTGCAGCAGTTGTGGTATCCATACTGCATACTAGAGGGATGCCAAACTAGGTGTTTGATCCTGAAGCTAGTGGAGTACGTACTTATTGTTATAGCATTATCCACAATCAATCATTATCCACTATCAGCATTATCCATAATCAAGTCTGTAAGGGTTTTTGTTTGTTGTTTGTCTTGGGAAGGAATCTTCTGTTTTTTAAATAAAACTCACTGCAAGTGTCAGAACATCAATGGTGTTAGTCTGAATGACTAGTGTTATTACATTCTTGGCCTATATTCTGTGCCAATTTTACTTCCTCAGGATGTCACTGGGGAGATGTGAGCAGCCTACAAAGCATTGTATGTGAAAGCATCTGACGTCAGCTACAGCACAGAGACAGCGTGGCTTGATTGCTTACATTCATGGCAGCTAGCCAGTGGCTCCAGGGCTCTAACCCTGACTCTGCTTCTGGGAGGCCTGCTGTAGTCTGGACAGACCAGTGCCAACAGAAGCAAAGGTTTCAGCAGAGATATGCTTGAGATAGTGTCTAGTGCAGGTCAGCTGAATACAGTCAGGAGCTTTACGGACTAATATAGTATAAGAGGTGGAAGACCAGTGGAAGATGCAGACCAGTGGAAATAGTAGCATTTCTGTAAATGAAAAGCCACATCCTAACTCCTTTTTCTGTTTCAATTTTGCATATAGACTTTTGTTATTTTTTTTTGTTTTCTTTGTTCCAACCATGTAAATCGTGCCATTGGGTTTTCACTCTTTTTTTACCTTTCAACTGATTTGAAACTTCAGAGATTGTTCCCTGTCTTTCTGCAAACTGTACCTGCCATTGTGTGGTTGCAATAAATATGTATGTAGAGCACAGATAAAGAGAAAGGATAACCATGACTTTGGTGTAAAAGAGAGCCTATATAAAAACTTACCCCTGTGTTATCCCTATTTAAATGAGCCTACTTACATGAGCCAAAATTAAGTGCCAGTTACTGTGGGATTGTGCCACAGTTACTCACAACAGTGACACGTGGAAAACAGGTTTGTAAACACACAGGCTTGTCCACTCCACATTAGCCTGTGTTTGTTTCTCCTGATGGATGAAAACAGTCCCACTACAGGCCCTTTTGGACTTAATTAATTATGCCAGTGGTTGATTGGTTTGGCCCAGAATGCTTTATAGACAGATTTAATCAGCGATAGCTCCAGTTACAGCAGCTTCACAGCCTCCTGGAAGCATCATGCACTGTGCTTCATTTTGCATTATTTTCAAGCATCAAGTAACAAAGTAAAAAGAAAGCAAAGCATACGATATGTAGAAAGAACAGCAGAACTTTTTTCACACAAGCTATAATAAAAACGTTTCCTTATTAGGTGACTGAATGCCAACATTGCTGTTTCCTGTGATGCTGGTTATCTGGAAAAGTTAAATATTTAGAATCTGTTTTATTTGAACAGTTCTGCCAAAGCCTATCCTTTGGATTTTCTCTGTTTGTCATAGAGAGCTCCAAAATAAATGAGGCTTGAGGTAGATGTGCATGAGTGTGTGTGTGGGGAATAGTTCTGAAAGGGATGGCAATATTTGTGGGAAATATACAAAGCAAACATTCCAAAAAATAACACTTTCTGAAGCTTTTTATTCTCACACACAATAAATTGTTGAGAAGTATTTGTGTAAGGCTTTTTCCATTGATATGGGTCATTTTTGTGGTAAGTTGAACACTTAAAACTAATCGTCTTCTGATCAGACATAAGATACTTCTGATTAACCATAAGACACTGCTTTGTAAAGGATTAAATTACTCACACTTTAAAATTTTAATTTTACTTGTTCAGAAAACCTTTGACTTTGCTACCATGTGTCATTTAAGAAGCCTTTAAAATTGATCCGTGTATACAACTTTTCTGTTGGTGATCCCTCCTGTGTGCAGTGGAATGGCTCCTGCTTACAGGACCAGAAATTATGACCTGGGATTTTCAAGATGCTAGGGGGTTTTCTATCCTTCAAAAGCATGAGGGTGTTTCACAATCACACTATACTTAGCATTATATAAACTTCAGAGAACTTTTTCATTTTGAAAACAGAGATGAAAGTGGGGTGGAATTAGCATTTTTATTTTTAATTCACATTCCCCTTGTTTTTCTCCAAAGTTTGAAAGTAGAGCCAAGCCAAAGATTTGGCTTTACTCTTGAAACCAAAGCACAAAGCTGAGACTTTTAACCATAGCCATATGAGGAGAAAAAAAAAAAAAAAAAGAGCTACATAAAACTATATTAAAAAGTTTCTGGAGCTGAAATAAATAGTATTAGAATATTCTTACTGGCTTTTACTCTTCCTTGGATCACCCTCTTTATTGCATATAAAATTTGGCCAAAATCAGTAAGCAGTCTTCTATCAGAATCCTGTGTCTCTCCTGCTATGAATACTGACTTCCTATGTGCTATAGTGTGTTTTAGATATAATGTGCTGAGATTCAAAGCAAGACCTGTACAGCATTTAGTTTAACATGATATTCAGACGTGTGGGGTTAAAGCAATACAGTTACCTTTAGAATAGGGTTCATGTACACATTATTTGTCTAATCTAATGCTGAGAATAAGAGTTAATGCATTCCGGGAGCAGCGTGACTCAACAGATGATAGCACTTTACAGAATTTGCTTCTGGGTCTATTCAAGGACTTTTCATTGCACAGCACAGTACCTTTAATTAGAGACATGAGCAGTAAATATGCATGCTCATTTTCCACCTGCTTCCTGACATCTCTTTGACAAAGTGAAGAGCAGGTCAGAATTAGAGTGACCAGTTTTGATTCATTTGTCATTTTAATGGTGTAAATATATTCACAGTATTTGTACAATTTTTAAATGCTGGGATGAAGTAGGTTTGAAGGATATGTACCTGAGAGACCCAGGGTTGGAATCATTCTACTTAGCCACAGAAGAGGCAGTGGGAATGATAGTAGCATAAACTTTCACTTTATGGTTGTCAGAGTAGCACTCCCCGAAGCACTCACAAGAAGTTAGAATTTCCATTTGAACAGTATATTTAATCTCTGTTTAATCTCTGCTCAGTCTCAGAAGCCCAAATCCTTACCATTTTGTAATGCTCATCCAGTCTGCTATAAACAGGCAGAGGTTTACCAAATATTTACCATTTTTGTAAGATACATTGAGATATGCAGGGGAGAACTACTAAATGCAAAATAATATCTTATTTTTGAATATACCTGAATACTTCTTATGTGTCCACCTCAGACCACATTGCCATAAAACAGCCAAAAGTCTTCCCATCTCCTCCTGGCTTCTGTGGCAGTGACTAGGGTTCATGCCCCTCAAGCCTGTGATTCTTGCAGTGAAATCTGAGAATATAATGATCAAAAGTCCCTCTATAATTTGTTACTGAACCTTCTTCAGCTGCCTATGAAATGAGAGAGTGTGGGGGGTACACATAGGCAGGCTGCAGAGTACATGAGGAGGTTGCAGAGGGTGCCCTGTTTTCATAAAGAGCCTGCACAGGACAAGCCCCATGAATGGGGGCTCTAGGGAGGTCTAGCTCAAGTTAGGGTTACGCTCCTTTCTTTTTGTGAAGAAACCTTTCCAGAGAAACATCAACTTTGCTTATGCCTTTCCAGGATTTGCCTGAGTAATTGGGTACCTTGGGAGTACAAGGGGAGATAACTTCTGTCATGTACTACTGCATGACAGAACATGATTTAAGATGATTGCTTCATCCTTATGTTGATACTGTTTACATCTTAAGTATTTCACAGAGCCATAGAATTGTTTGAATTTGAAAGGACCCTTAAAGATCACCTTATTCCAGCCCCCCTCCCATGAGCAGGGACAACTTCCACTAGACCAGGTTGCTCAAAGCTCCATCCGCCCTGTCCTTGAATACTTGCAGCAATGGGGCATCCACAGCTTCTCTGGGCAGCCTGTGCCAGTGCCTCACCACCCTCACAGTAAAGAATTTCTTTTGAATATATGATCTAAATCTGCCCTCTTTTAGTATAAAGCCATTACTCATTGGCGTTCTTATGCTGGGGTCCATGTCCTTCTTATGCTGAAGGCTGCAGAGCTGAATGCCGTACTCCAAGTTTGGTCTCATGAGAGCAGAGCAGAGGGGGAAAATCACCTCCCTCAACCTGCTGTCTGCACTCCTTTTGATGCAGCCCATGATATGGTTGGCTTTCTGGGCTGCAAGCACACATTGCTGGTTCATGTTAAGCTTCTCATCAGCCAACAGCCCCAAGGCCCTCTCCTCAAAGCTGCTCTCAATCCATTTTCCACCCAGCCTGTATTTGTGCTTGGGGTTGCCTCAACCCAGGTGCATGACCTTGCACTTGGTCTTGTTGAACTTCATGAGGTTCACATGGCCCCACCTCTCAAGCCTGTCCAGGTCCCTCTGGATGGCATCTCTTGCCTCCAGCATGTTAACCACACTGCACAGATTGGTGTCACTGGCAAACTTGCTGAGGGTGTGCTTGATTCCACTGTCCATGTCACTGACAAAAATATTAAGCAACACTGGCCCCAGTACCAATTCCTGAGGAATGCTGCTTGTCACTGGTCATCACTTTGATATCAAACTGTTGACTGCAACAATTTGAGTGTGACCATCCTTCCAATTCCTTACCCACCAAGTGGTCCATTCATCAAATCCATGTCTCACCAATTTAGAGGCAAGGATGTTGTGTGGGACAGTGTCATATGCTTTTCACAAGTCCAGGTAGATGACATAGTTGCTCCAGGGTAACTGTCCATCAGGGTATTTCCCTGTAAGGGCATTGGAAATAAACTGATACTTAGAAAATAGAACATAAATGGAGAGCAGCAGTCTCAGCAAGGAGTTAAGCAGTAAGGCTAATAAGGCTGGAAAACACTGCACAGTGCCAACAGCATTAGCAGTGTGGACCAATGGCAGGAATCTGACATAAACTGCAGGCAGCAATGCCACTGTAAACCTCTGAAATTAGAACTATTTAGGTACCTAAGGCCTAGTACCCAAAGTCATATCCAGGCACTGATGTAAGCTTCTCAGTTTCCCAAATGGTGAGCAGAAATCACTCCTGTTTCACTGAGGGGAAACACTTGGTTACTTGGTTGATAAACATTCCTGTAAGCTGCTGGCTTTTTTAAGTGCCAAAACATGAATTTAGGCAACCCAGTTTGCACATTTTGTCTTGTAATTTTTAATAAAGCTATTCAAACAAGTGCTTACTCTCAGTTCACCTGGCAAAGACTTTTGTTTTCACAGCTCTATGGAAAAAGTGAACCAGCTTTGTTTTCACCTCAACTATTTCTTAAAAAATTAGAGATTTTTCCACTGGCAGAAAAATAACATTTGCTGGTCAATATACTCATAAAGGAAGAATGGTAGCCTTGTGCAATTTTGTTTAATGAATGAGCCTTCAGATTTCTATAGCAGACTGGCCAGCTAGCCACTGTGTTTTTGAGAAGTCAGTGATTTTCATGTGCTGTAATTTTGGGTGGTGGCTTTTTGGTTTGGTTGGTTTTGCAGTTTGAAGGCTATGGTGGTGCTGTGCTTTGACAGTGTGATGCAGTCATACCTAACAATAATAGGAACTGATATTTCCCTTATGTCTCAGCTTAGAGGAAAATCAGGTTTCACCCTATTTTGCAAATGCTGCTTTCAGTTATGTCTTTGCAGAGTAGGGCAGTCTTTTGTGCCATGTCTCTCTTCATGTTGGGGAAGCCAAGTCATCAAAGTCAAGCAGAAGCAGTTGGAGATGATAATCCATCATCTGTGCAGTCTTGTAACTTACTGTACAACCTCAACTCATTAAGCAAAAGGGGCTTAGGGAACTTACCTCCTAACATGGTGTCATGTGAATAACCATTGGCTTAAAAGTTTTTATTTTATTTTTTATCTTTTTTTTTTTTTTTTTTTTTTTTTTTTTTTTTTTTGTGTGTGTTAAGGTTGCACTCAAAAATCCAGAGTGGAGTGTAAGGTATATAAAAAATCATTGGCTTAAGTCTCTCTGAAGAAATCTACTTTACAAAGGTTTGCTATTATTTTTACACTCTGCAGTCAAAGCTTTAAGAAAAATGTGCTACTCTCGGTTCAATGCTCTTTCACGTTTCATACACGGTATAATAAATGACTCAGGATGTTCAGAATAACATTTAGGCTCTAATGCTAAATGCATCACTGAAAGAACTCAGATTTATAATCTAATTTATATTGACTTCATGTTGCTCTGTCATTTATCTACAGGAGGATTAAATGCTAATACTTAAGCATTTAAAGCCAGATTCTGTCACACTTGTAGAAGAAGACTAGCTTCTGTAAGTTTTCATCAATTCAGTGGACAGATCTCACACTACTGCTTTATTCAAAGTAAATAAGAATACCAAAATTTAGAGTTACGTTTTGTAGGAAAACAAGTAGCTAGTTTGGGCCCTTATAATTTGTACAATGGCAATTTGAGAACCCAGTGAAGGAGAAAAATTGGTGTAAATGAATAATTAAAATGAGTAATTTTAATGAACTGTAATTCTGTGGCAGGGTAAATTGGAATACTTACATAATATTTCTCATCTCTTTAACCAAGAAGCTGGACTAAAAATTAAAACAATTAAACAAACAAACCAAACAGTAAAATAGCAGGCTTTTGTGGCAAAACAGTTCTTTTACTTTTACAGTATTGTAGTAACAGCCTTTCTCACAGTACTTTTTTTTGCTTTTCAAATGCAAATTTTTCAATTTGCTTTTCAAATTTTAAGAAAAAAAAAATTGCAGAGGTGTGTGTGAAACCTTCCTTCAAACAGAAACTGTGTGGTCTGTTAAAAGTTTTAGTAGACATGTGGGTCTGGATTTTGATTAAAGAGAAAGTCACCATATTTAAATCTGACATCTTTTTCTTATGGGCACCCAATTTTTTTCCTATTTCTAGAAACAGAATTTGTGTAGTCTTGGCTTAACATTGTGCTACATAGGTTCTCAAACCCAGGGTAAAGGTGGAGATAATGCCGGTGTATACAGGTAGATTGGAGTCACTGTGGCTGTGTCCTTTTCAGGTAAAGCTAAATGGGGCTGGTGCTCTCTGTGTTTTGGCTTTTTGTTTCTATGAACTCAGTGAATTTCCAGATGATCATCCTTATTTATTGCAGTGTCTTTGCGTATGAAACCACATAGATAAATGAGAGCATCTGTTGGTGATTTATCCTGCTTTGTTTGGTGGAGTGAAGTACATAAATTAATCTATAGAGCTTTGTTGAAGCCATGGGCTTTGTGTTTGGCCACAGTCATCCACTCAAACTCCAAAAGTGCAAAATAGTGATCAACAGTACATTGAGAGTAGTCTGCAAATACACACAAGGGGCCTGAAATATTTGGTTCCCACAAGTTTTCACAAACAAGAATGAGTATGGGAAGGAATGTTGCCAGCTTTCTTCAGGCCTTGAGAACCCTCATGCTGATGAGTATCTGAACCTAATGTAAAACAAAACATGTGGCGCCAGATAAGTACTAATACCATAATTTAGTCTTAGCTTTTGGTTGCAATCTAGATGTTGGGACTAAGTTTGATTGGATATTAATGTTACCTATTCCTTCCATTCAGTACTTGGTCCATAAGCAAGTATTGGGTTTAACTGGAAACATACATATATGGGAGTATATTCAGCTGAGACCTGATGTATTGTCCACTGAAATTAGCGGGTATTTTTCCACGGATTTCTGCTGGGGGAAGATGGGCGACAGATGTATTTCCCTTTTGATTTAGGTTTATGAGTAGTCTCTATAAGACACTAGTAGCATGAGAAAAGTTGATCCTCCATTTGTTTGTTTCACTGAGTTGCACTTAATTTCTGTTAGATATGAATTTATTTGAAACATTCAAGAGACGGCAAGCAAAAAATTAAAATTCTTATAGGAGCAGTGTTTCTTAAGAAAGATTAGTGTGAGGTGTCCATACCATGGCCATAAAGGATGAGAAAAATAACTTTATATGCCTAAAGGGTATGAAGTTGTCATCTTAAACCCCATTATAAAACCTCATGTGCCTCTCCACAGAAGGAATCTGTTGTGCTAGAGAAGGTCTCAATGCAGGCTGTAAACCCCAAAAGAACACGAAGCCAGGGAACTTACCTCTCTTTCACTAGGGTGAAGTTATTTAGATAATGTTTGTCATTTATATTACCTAACATACTTCATTGACTTCCTTGGATGCTGCTGTTCTCTTTATAGCAGAACCAGGTGTCATGGATTTTGAGTGATGAAATTGGTCAGCTACAGGTAAAGAACCTGCTAGTTTACCCTGAGGATGCATGTTTGCTAGAGGTAAGAATAACTGCTGTGATAGGCTGTTTTGTTTTCCAAATCTGCCATCCAGTCAATGTAAACTCTTCTGCAGATTGGAGTTAGCTTGAATAGAGATCATCACACTCACTACTGCCTTTCTAAAGTGAACGTTTTGGTTATATGTGGAAATACAATTTGGTGTAGTGTAAGTGGAAATCTATTTAATGAAACTTGAATACTAAAAAAAACACTATTTGAAAATACAAAAACACATTATCATCATTTTCTTCTGTGCCTGTTCACTGGCTGTAGGAGGGTTCACCCTAAGCAAAAGAATTAAATCCTTATCCTCATGAGATGTGAATTTGTTGGAGAGTTGCATGAAGTCAACAGGATAACTATTTAGCCATACTAATTATTATGATTTTGAAATGAACTAGCAGAGAACTTTTATAAATCAATATTTGAAGTGTTCTGAAAATGTGCCTAAATTAGGCTAAATTAAGTAGAACAGACTGATGATTTTGATAACATTTTGATTAGCAGAAATAGTCACAGAAGTTAAAGCTCCGTACACTGAAATTTGGACACGAATATATTCTATCTGTATATCCTCTTAGAAACACCGCAGTCTTCCAGAGCATGGGTATCACTTTTCAGAGTATTTTTGTTCACAGGCTTCTTGTTACTTATTTTCTGTAGAGTATGCTGAACCTTGAGGTCTGATAAAAGATCCCTTTAAATTGTCCTTTCATGCCTCATTATGGTAATGAGAAAAGGACAGAGAAGGAATCAACTGAAAATAGATTTTTTTTTTTTATGGATTCTGTTTCTGATATAGATATTGTGGAGTTAAGGAAATTGAAAGGAAATGTTTATGTAGTGGCAGGAAATGTTAAAGTAGTGAGCAGACGCCTTTGTAATTTTCTGCAGATTTGGCAGCTTGTTTCTGTAGAACACACTGAAGAAACAGAAATTCATATTTAAGCAAAATAAAAATATCAAAATTATTTTTAATCTTGAAAAATCCACACTTTGGGAGAAGTTGTGATAAGACACGGCACAACAACTAACAGAATTTCTGAAACAAGTGGCTAAAACATCTCCTGTTACCACACTAACACACTTATTATTAAAACTTACATAATGTGGTGCTTGGCGTTTTAGATATACTACAGACAAATGCACAGGTATGCAGTTGTTTTCAAGATGATTTTCCCAGAAAAGCCACCTCTTTTTCTCCTCTAGGATATCACCTAGTAAACATTAATAAACACTTTAAATAGCCCATCAGAGAGTAATAAACATATTCTCTCATAAATAATGGTTTGCAGCATTATACCCTTCTACTGTTTAAGTATTTTTCTGTTCATGAAAATTAACTTGAGTCATTGAAATTCAGACCTTTTTTTTCAGGGGGAATTGCTTGTTAGCAGCAAGAACTGACTCAGGATTTTATACAAAACATGAAACTTCTCCACATTGTTTCTCATTAGCTGGAGTACCTTTCCAATTGACAGAAGATGAAATATTTCCATTGGTTATATGTAAAGGACTGTGAAGGCATCTTGAACCAGAATGGGAAAGTATACTTGAAAATGAATGTTTAAAGGAAATAGGGAAGAAATGGAATAACAATGTGATGTATATTATATTTGAAGCAGGTTTTTAAACTCATTCTTTGTGGTGAACAAGAGTTTAACTTTGTCTTTCAAAAAAAAAAAAAACTTTCTCAAAGTAAGTAGGTGGTCTTGTAAAACTGTGAAATATACTTACATGATTGAAATTTGCATGTTGAATGACTACAGCTTATGAACCTGGAATAAAATAGAATTTGGGATAAAAACTGTAGGAAGGTTTATCAACCTACAAAGTATCCCAGGTGAGCTACAGCGTGGCTGGTGAACATGGTAGACTATCTTGAAAGGAGTTTTCAGCTGTGTTCAACTATTCTATTGAATGAACAAGCACAGAAAAAAATCCAAAGTTGTTTTATTATTATTATTATTATTATTATTATTATTAAATTTCATTATTTATTTATTTATTTATTATTGCCGTCAAGGCAGATCTAAAGTAACTAAGTGTGTAAGAACAAGAGCGTAAACATAGTCTGTGAAAAGAAGAAGTTAGAGTGTCAGTGCTTTCCTGCTTCTGGGAGGAAGGTAGTGAATAGAAAGTTTGACGTATTTTAATACCCGCTGTACTTATTCTGCTTTTATTGTAACATAGATCCTTTTCCATACTGTTCATTTTATGAACTTCTGGCATCCATCTGTTACAGTTCCAGATCATAGTTGTCAGATTGTTTGGACAAACTGTCAGGCATTTTCTAAGTTAATGACATTTATCACTGGTTCTCTTGGGAAATGAACGTTTGTTAACCATGACTCTTCTGACATTACAAAGGCAATTATTCGCAACAGTATGGTAGCTCTGTGATAAGAGCTCTTAACCATCACAAGGCTACAGTTGAATCTTTCCAGTGCTCCTGTTGTAAATAATTGAAAGAAAAGTTTGAATGGTTCCTCAGAGAGGAAATTACACAAAGGACTAATGTTCTGTTTCTGGAAAAATCAAGCAGGATTATAGGTAAACACAGTTTTGCAGTACTTTACATAAGAACAGTATTCTCATAATGAAAACAAACAAGGAAATAGTAGTGGTGGCACAAATGGTTGCGTTAAAAGTATACAAAAATACTAAATCTGAGGAAATAACTTTCTTGATCAGTCAGTAAACAGATTGACTGATAGCTGACCTGTTTTTTGGTCTTGAATGCCTGTGCTGCTGCTGCTCTTCAAAGGCATATTTTTTCATCACTAAAGTTTTCCAAGTTACAAGGCATTTCCCTTAGCATTTGGTATGAATCCTACCTTTTTGTCTGTTCTTTCCAAGATTTCTGCCATAAAAGATATTCCTTTTTAATCTTAAAACTTCCATTTCAGTTACTGTCACTGTCCCTTGTAAAGCCATAAGCCACTTTCGCAACCTGCCTCTGAAATCTGTCCCATATTACTGTGTCTCTCTACCTTTGAGACTTAGAATCAGAGAAATAACCAGGAAAAAAAAAAAAAAAAAAAAAAAGACTTCATGCTTTTATTTTAGTGCTAAAATTCTACCTTGAGCAGTAGCTTCTTGAAAACTCTCCTTGGGAAGTCAGTCAGAAGCATAAAGTCCATTTATCTAGGTCTGTAACACCTGTTACCAAATCACCACAAAGCAGGTTTTTTCCAGTGGCCAATGACTCTGGTTTTGAATCAGCAATTTTTTTCTGGTTGTTTCAATCAGTAGAAACTGGAGTTGCCCATAAATTAGGTGGCATTGTACATACTTACAGCTGAAACTGTCCTTATCTTCTTTTGCACTGGGAATTCTCCATCACACTGTCTCTGTGCTTTCTGTTACACTTTTATCTGGATGATCTGCCTATGTAGTCTCCAAATTTTCTAAACAAGTTTGAGAGGATGAAAATGTATTGTTCCTGTGGGTTAGCAAGAGGTAATCAGAATATATGAACATCTGCCAGATTCTGTTGCTAGTTTACAAAGATGTAAAATGAGAAAAGGTCTCAGGAGCTGATGGGATGATACCAAGTTTTATCAGTGTGAATGAGAAAAGAATTTACTGGATTTTAAAGAGTAGTAATGATTTCCTCCTCCCTCTCACCACAGTTGTTTCACCTTTTTTGCTCCCTTTTGCTTGATCATATACAAAATATAAAAAGCGATCAAGTTAAAAGTTATGTGCTTTCCAGCGTTGTTCTATTTTGTAAGTCAATAACAATCATAATCCAGATTTACCAAGGAAATTATTTATTTTGGCTACTCTAACAGGACGTTGGCAATGGATTTCCAGTTCATGACACTATAGCTATTTATGTGAAGGTTTTAATGTAAATAATTAACTGTTTGCCTTTATTAAAGGATCTTTTCTCTTCTCACTACACTGATTCTTTAATTACAGTTTATTATGTAAACACTAGTGTTTTGAGATCTATTCAATCTCTCATTATGTCCAGGGGCAGACAAAGACAAACCATGCAAATTTTATCAATTTGTCTAGTTGTCCTACCATATGAAACAAAATAATAATAAAATATCAACTAAAGAACTAACTAACTAACTAAATAAATTGTCTTATAGTCAAGTTAGCTTGTTTTTTAAACTTTTAACATACATTTTTGCATATATTGGAATAAAATACAATGTTGTAGAAACCAGGCTATTGCATAGATGCAGTCATGTGCTGTTTAAAATACGAAGGTGATTAACTTCCGTCGTATTTTCCACTGCACCAGAAATCTTACTGTATTTGCTCAACCACATCTGCAAGAATCTGGTTTTAACTGAACAGATTTTCTTATTTATTGAAATTCCAATAACTTGAGATTTTCCTGTCATTCATGTGTGTGTTTGTAGAGAGGTTATTGTTATCGACATTTTAGTTTTTCAAATATTTAAATATTGTTCACTAGAGTAATTTGGAATTATGCAAACACTGTTTTATTAACCATATAAGTTTCACATGATAGGAGACTGATTTTAAAAATCCTGGAGAAAGAAATAGCTTGAGTAAACAGTCTATCGCCTAATTTATTATCTCCTACAGTGCCACATATACCAGCTTAAGAGTGATCAAAACTCATCAGCAGAAATGTTTTACTGATGGTGTGAAATGACTGGCACTCTCAGTTCCTGGGGCTTCTGCTCTTTGCCCACGGTTTCAGTTTCATGTAAAGGCCAGGAACATGTATACATATAAGCTTTTCCTGCATTCAGAAGAGATCTGAAACGTACTGGTAGGGCAGAGATAAAAATGTATTACTTTTTCTTTGGGGTGTTAAGTCTCCAGAGCAAATGATATATCATCAATACCAGAAATACCAAGAAAGGAAGTGGAAGAATTTTCACCATACTAATACGTTTTTCCAAAATATAAAGAAAATAAACATTTATATGAATTATTCATCTAGATATTCATCTATAAGGAATCCTAAGAAGTTGGGTTTCTACTGTTCCCTCTGAAAAGAATCAGTAGTTTAGGAACTGTGGAGTGGGGGAGAATTTTTTAAGATGGCAGAGAAAGTACTTGGCTATTTACAGATTATATCTAGTGTAGGAGTTGGGGTGTCAGGATATAATACAGTCTTATGACTGTATTATGTAGCAGGTGCATGAAAAGGAAACTAAAAGTCCTAAAAGTATACAGCATAAATCAACATGGGCTATCTCAAGCCTCTTCAAATACATTCCTTATATAAATCAAATAAAGTTATAAAAACTAAAAAACTGTTCAATATTTCCAGTAGGTCTTTTCCACATGGCTTGTTTAGTATTTTTTCTTTTCCTTCCAAAAGCATCATCATGTGATCAAGAACTTCAGTCAGCTCTAGAGGAAGCTAAACAACCACAGAAAGACAATGTGTTCATTCCAGAGTGTGCTCAGGGTGGCCTTTACAAACCAGTGCAGTGCCATCCTTCTACAGGCTACTGCTGGTGTGTTCTCGTGGATACAGGACGTCCCATCCCTGGTACATCAACAAGGTAAGTTCAACATGTTCAGTGCTCAAACCTGCAGTGAGTAGGTGACTTAATGTGCATGTAGTAGCATGTAGTTTCCTATTGCTAATTGAATGATATCATGTAGATTTATTCCACTATAAAGATTGAAGTGAAATAATTCTAAGATCCATTGGCCATAAGTCCAGATGGCTAAAGACTGATACACTGCAATGCCATGGGCAGTATGCTCCCCAGATCCTTTATTTTATATTTTTACTTTCCATTCTTGCTATTTTATGCTGGGAAGCCAAGGCTTGAAGCAGATAATGAATCATCCCAGAGGAAACCTCACACCCCTTATCCTGAACATGGAAGAACCAAGTAAGATGGTCTATGACAGGAACCACATCCAGCCTCAGAAATGTTCAGTTATTTTTCCAGCAACCTCCTCAACTATTTCATATGACTCGCTTTGATGGAACAATTGCCTGGGAACCCATAGAGAGGAAGTATCGTTTTAGTGTGTTATTAATAGAAACTTGGAGTTCAGTCATGTCGGCTGAGCCGGATGCATGGTAAAGCATTGTGAGCCACATAGAGCAGATGTAGGCAAGGCAAATATCAGATTCCAAAGGATGTTATTTAGGCTGGTTATTGAGGTTTGGCCCTTGTAGTAATGTTATAGAAGCTCATACAAAGTTGGTGGGCAGTATGGGTATCTTGATGCAATCACAAATCTTTTCAATCTTAAGTAAAAACCATTTTTGGTCATTTACCTAATATTTATGAAAACTATCAGAAGTCACTTGCTGCAGTTTATTATATTCTTGGGAAGCAGCTTTCACATATTCTTCAAGTGCTGATTTACTTACTGATACCTGTTTACACCATAGTCTATACCAATTACAGTACTAGATGAAATGAGCATGGAATAGTTACCAGTAATCTATGGTTTCTGGCAAGCTGAGATCCATAAATTGTCAAAATTAAATATTATAAAATTGGTCTAGAAACTCTAAGATAAGTACAGAGATTCCAGAGGTTCATTTCTATTCTTCCTCTGTTCTCCACTACTACATTTGTTTACTGTTCCTTGTTTTTAGTGATCCTTCTTTGAACTATATTTTAAATCATTTTTCGGAGCCTTAGTTCTCATTCTCTAAGTTGAGTTCAGCATCCGTTTTTGCTGGTGAAGTAAAAGGACTTCTGCAGTTCTTAGGAGTGTCCATTTCATCTTGTCCTTTCACTGGAGATCATTGTGGAGAGTCTGATTCAGGCTTCTCCATTCACCTTCATTCAGGTGAATGGAAAAAGGAGAACTAAAGAATACATAGGGCCGCTCCTTGATAGGGAAGGTCTCCTCACAGACAATGACATAGGCAAAGCAGAGACGCTTAACGCCTTCTTTGCCTCTGTCTTCAATGCCGATGATGGGCTTCGGGACCCAGGGTGCCCTGAGCTGGAGGACCGGGACGGTGGGGATGACAAACTCCCAACCGACCCTGAACGTGTGCGGGATTTGCTACTCCACCTGGATCCCTACAAGTCCATGGGTCCGGATGGGATTCATCCCCGGGTGCTGAAAGAGCTGGCGGACGTCATCGCGGAACCTCTCTCGATTATTTTTCAATGATCCTGGGAATCTGGAGAGGTCCTGGTAGACTGGAAGCTGGCAAATATTGTGCCGATTTTCAAGAAGGGTCAGAAAGAAGACCCTAGCAATTACAGGCCTGTCAGTCTCACATCAGTGCCTGATAAAATCATGGAGATGATGGTTCTCGAACTTATTGAGGCGCACCTGGGGGACAAAGCAGTCATTGGTCCCAGCCAGCATGGGTTTGTGAAGGGTAGGTCCTGCCTAACTAACCTGATTTCCTTTTATGATAAGATCACCCGTATGGTGGACCAAGGGAAACCAGCTGATGTGATTTTTTTGGACTTCAGCAAGGCTTTTGACACGGTTTCCCATAGGATCCTACTGGACAAAATGTCCACCATACAGCTAAATAAAAACATCATACGATGGGTGAGCAATTGGCTAACGGGCAGGGCCCAAAGGGTTATGGTAAATGGGGCTGCGTCAGGCTGGCAGGCGGTCACCAGTGGGGTCCCTCAAGGCTCCATTTTAGGGCCGGTACTTTTCAATATTTTTATAAACGATCTGGATGTAGGAATAGAAGGTATTTTGAGCAAGTTTGCTGATGACACCAAACTTGGAGGAGTTGTGGACTCGAATGAGGGTGGAAAGGCCTTGCAGAGGGATCTGGATAGGTTGGAGAGCTGGGTGATCACCAACCGCATGAAGTTCAATAAGAGCAAGTGCCGGGTCCTGCACCTGGGACGGGGAAACCCTGGCTGCACGTACAGACCGGGCAATGAGACGCTGGAGAGCAGCCTAGAAGAGAGGGATCTGGGGGTTGTGGTAGACAGCAAGTTGAATATGAGCCGGCAGTGTGCCCTGGCAGCCAGGAGGGCCAACCGTGTCCTGGGGTGCATCAAGCACGGCATCGCTAGTAGGTCAAGGGAGGTGATTGTCCCGCTCTACTCTGCACTGGTGAGGCCTCACCTCAAGTACTGTGTGCAGTTCTGGGCACCACAGTATAAAAAGGACATGAAACTGTTGGAGAGTGTCCAGAGGAGGGCTACGAAGATGGTGAAAGGCCTGGAGGGGAAGACGTACGAGGAACGGCTGAGGGCACTGGGCCTGTTCAGCCTGGAGAAGAGGAGGCTGAGGGGAGACCTCATCGCAGTCTACAACTTCCTCGTAAGGGGGTGTCGAGAGGCAGGAGACCTTTTCTCCATTAACACCAGCGACAGGACCCGCGGGAATGGGGTTAAGCTGAGGCAGGGGAAGTTTAGGCTTGACATCAGGAGGGGGTTCTTCACAGAGAGGGTGGTTGCACACTGGAACAGGCTCCCCAGTGAAGTGGTCACTGCACCGAGCCTGTCTGAATTTAAGAAGAGATTGGACTGTGCACTTAGTCACATGGTCTGAACTTTTGGGTAGACCTGTGCGGTGTCAAGAGTTGGACTTGATGATCCTTAAGAGTCCCTTCCAACTCAGGATATTCTATGATTCTATGATTCTATGATTCTTTTCCCCACATCAAATATTGATACACATTGGTATAACTTCCCGGAGCCTTCTCTTCTCCAGATTGAACAGTCTCTGAACAGGCTCACTCAGACTCTCCACTCTCCTTCTTGTGTAAAATGCTCCAGTCTCAATCATTTTCATTGTCCTTTCCTGGACTCGTGCCAGTATGTCTGTCTCTCTTGTCTGGATGTCCCAGATCTGGATCCAGCACTCCAGATGTGGTTCACCAATGGTGAGTGGAGGGGAAAGGTCACTTCACTTGGCTTGCTGGATGCATACTTGATGATCCCTGTGGGTCCCTTCCAACTTGGATATTCTATGATTCTGGAACTACATAGTAACTCAGATGAGGGAGAAGAGGTGGCAGAGATTCTTTCACTGTGCTGTCTATCTTCAAAGTTAGAACACTGGCAAGTTGGATTCAATCTCATGATTTAGACACAATTCTTTTTTGCCTCATGGCTTATACTGAAAATATCAGATGATTTGGCCTTGATAATTTTTAGTATGTTCAGCTTTGCCAGATTTATGGGGAACTCAATGGAGAGTTTATGAAGTTCTGAGTAGAAGTGCTGAATTACATGGGTAACTAGAGTGCTTAATTTTATGAGTTTTATACTAAAAGAATGCATGGTAAATTTTGTCATCTACAGTCCTAGTGAAAAAAGCAGGTGGGATTCCTGTCTGGAGTTTAAGAGGAGTGTCTAGATCTCATTTCTAGGCAAGATTTATGTGGGCTGGAATCCCATGAATTATTTTTTAGTTAAAAGTTCCTTTCAGTATATCCGTATTGATAAAATTAAACTTTCTCCCCTAACAAGGGGAAATAGAGATCAGAATATGATGAAAAAGAAGCAGTTATCTTTTCTTTAATTCAGATAAAATAGAAAAGATGAACATGTGGGTCTTTCCTAGTTTAACGTCTCAGGGGCAAAGTGGTGTATGCTATCTTTCAGCTTCCCATTGCAAAAAATAAATTAGATGAGTAGCTATTAAAACTCTACTGCAGGATCTGATAGTACTCATGGTAGAAAGATGGATGCATTGCATCTTGGAATCTTTGTTCTGCAAATCTGGATTGAATCACTAGGGGACAACAATGAAAGAATGCACATATCATGGAAACTCTTGCCAGAACAGCTTAGCATTTTGCATGTTGTTTGTTTTGAAGACATTCATGAGGATGAAATTTGTCATATAATCAGGCTATGAATACCACAATAATAAGTAGTCCTGTTAAATTAGACCCACAAAATGAAGGGAAGTTATTAATATTCATTGACCTTCTAATGCCCTGTGATCTGAGGCAAAGATAAATCACTTGTCAGTGAAGATATTCCAGAGAAAAATAATACTTCTAGAGTTAAAATAAAGATATGTGAATGAAGAACCATTATAGGATGTGTAAAACAGCAAAACATAAAAGAAATATGTGATGATATGGTATAAAGCTGGATTTTATGAATGTCTAGAGGAAATATCCATTTGACTAAAAGGAATACATGCAGGATACAAACAACTGTTTTCCTGAAAATCTTACTAGTAGGATCTCTACCAGCTTGCTCCGAATACTTTCTGGACATAAGACCATGACCCTTAGCCTCAACAGGGCCCTGAGTCTCTGTTCTTGCCTGTGACTTTTGAGCAACTAGGATCATAGGCAAAATAATTGTCAATCCACTTGCACAAGATTCTCTAGACTCAAAAAAAAAAAAAAAAAAAAAAAGCAGCAAATCAGCTACTTTATGAGGTTGCCCACACTGTGGAGTTGGTGCTTGGGAGTTTTTGCCTTTTAAAATTCTAAAGAGGAACTTCGTATGTCTTGACTACATTATTTTTACCTGACAGTGCTCCGTTCTGATACACAATCTCTTTCCCACTCTTTCCCAATGAAAAATGAGTCAAGTGTGTTTTTCTTATCAGTTCTTAGTGTGGCTGTGTCTGCATGGCAAATTTCTGATGATTCACTTTGTCTTTCTTCAGTTGCTTCAAAGAACTAAAAGCATACTTTTTACGTTACTGCACTTTAGCAGGTATTGTGATTTAATAGATTTATTTTATATATGGTGAGTTACATCTGTATCTAAAAAAATAGAAGCTGAAAGAGTAGAAGAGGAGAGATGAAATAAAGTGTAGGCATGGAGCAGTAACAACGGAAGAGGACAAGGGAAATGCAGAGTTAGGTATCAGATTAATCAGGGACCAGGCTGGTTGCCAGATACTGCATTAGTGAGTATTGCTCAGAGATTTCCCTTTCACTCTTTTCTTGTCTGATTGAAGTGGTCATCCATCAGGTATCTAAATCCCAACCATGCTATCAAAGCAGCTTCTATTTCCACCATTCTCTATGGAAAGGAAAGTGTCTGTGGCTCTCTCATGTTTGTGAAACAACACCATACCTTCTTGCAGCAGCCAAAATTAGATGGAGCAGTGGGCAGTTTCATCAAGTGGGAAAAAAATTAAGCACTCAAAGGAAAAAAAAAAAGATAAGTTTTCATCCTGACTGGTAATTAAAATCTGAACACTTCCGTGTTGTTTTTAGGGGCAGTCTGGTCTAACCCCAAGACATAACCACAGTCTAACACTTTAAAAAACAATATATTGTTCAAAAAAAATTCACATTAGTATATTTTGATTAGACATTTTAGTATGCCTCTCAGTAAATACGATTTTGCGGAGTCTAGAATGGGAGCATTTCAAAGAAAGATGACCAGTTACGTAAGGTATGAAAGAACCTAGATTGAATTAATAGGTATGTATGTGCACATGCATATATATGGACACAAGTCATATTAACTTAGGCCTGAAATTTCTCTAAAATGCTGTATATTAAATTCTGCACCTTCAAGCTACTGAGGAGAATGAGAAAATAACATCTCAAATTGTGTTAAACTGAGTGAAAAACTACCATGCAATAATAGTGGGATAGTAAGAAACAGAAAAACTCAGCAGTAAATGCTCCTATGCCTTCAGTCTTGCAAGAATGAAATTGCAAGTGATGTTGATACTAAATATTTTTTGAAACAGCAAATATAGGGTTTCTTGTTACAGGCTAACAATTTGGCTTTAAGTAAACATAATGTGAAGAAGAGAGGAACCAGCATACTCATGTAGCAGGTGAAGAATCAGTCTTTTCCACAACCAATTTCAAGCTATTTTAGCCCAATTCACATCCTTACAGAATCCCTATCAGTTTTTTCCTCTTGTTTGAAATGTTAGCTGTTCACAGTTAGCCCTTCTTAAACTAACATTTGCTTTGGAGAGGATACAGTGGTAAATGCACTTAGTGCTGCAGTATTAACTAACTACAGTACCTGCCTTGCTGTGAAGTTGCTTTTGTGGTGTTTTACATTTACAGAATGAATAGTGAGTCAGATGCCAAAATTTGTTATGCTGCTTATAGCTCTTTGATCTTGCAGGTGGGAGGAGACTCATCTTTACTATTATTATATTTTTATTATATATTATTTTATGGCAATCCCCCACAGTTTTCTTCTTCCTCAGTTTTCCTCCCTGTAAAATGGACTTTGGAATAGATAATAATTACTCAGTTTGGTATCAACCATAGGAAAATAAACATGTTCTGGCTTCCTTGAGGGAAGTGGAAAACAGGCAGATAAATCTGCATTGCCTCTTCTGAATAAGAAATCAGTTTCTTCCCTGAAAAAAGGAGGAAAAAAGTTTAATTTGAACTACAAAATTGGAAATAAATTAGTTCTAAGTTAACTATGGCTGGTTTTTATTCTCTCCCTGTTTTTTCTTTAGGTATGAACAACCTAAGTGTGATAACAGTGCCAGAGCTAACCCAACCAAAACGAAGGATTTGTACAAAGGACGCCAGCTTCAAGGTCAGTGAAATAGATATATTTGATTTCATGCATTCCAGTGTTTTGTTTTGTCACTGCAGTAACTTATAAAGCAATTCCTTACCTTGTACCTAAACAGTTTATCTTTTAGATATTGCTAAATTGAATTGCCACTGACTGAAGGTTTTGGCTTTGGAATGGTATGGTCTTAGGATATTGTCAGAGAAAGTAAGAAACTTTTTTTTTTTTTTTTTTTTTAGTGTTTAAAAGGCAGTCACAGCTATTCACATTATTTCTTACTGTTTTCATACCAGAAAAGTCAGCAAAATCCTTCAGAAATCGGCCTTTATCTTCAGATCTATATAAAATATGTATCCACTTACAGTTTTTGAAGAGCTAACCCTTAATTTACCTCAGGAAAAATAATTATTATTATTCTCTGTTGTAGGAACACTGTTTATTGATGAGATTTTTTTTTTCTGACTTTTTATGACTGTGAGACACCTTATTTCTGGGTAGCTGAGCTATATAGAAGTCAGTAGATTTGATTCTTTTTTGAATTGGTATTTTAAGGCCAATGAGGTTTAGTATGTTTTAGTGATGTTGTATGTAATGAGAAAATTATGACTCACTGTCAGCGATTGTAAAGAATCAGAAACAAGCAAATGATTTCAGCAGATTGTATGTGTCATGAGAAATATTTTAGTTTAGCCACCCAAAGGAATGCCTAGTCAATAATTTTGAACTGATCATGTCCACTAGTGTTGAAACTCGTCTTGAATGAAGCAGACGTTAATGTTTTCTGTCATGAAACAAATGTAATTACAAGGGATAATATGAAAAGAAGTAAGAAACGTGAAAGATGTATTATTATACCGTATATAGTTATATGTTTTATTCTATGCAGAAATAAGTAACTCATAGCATTAGCCATAAGCCATCCTATTGCTATCAATTAAAAAATGCCAAGCATGACCCATAAACATAGCTATCTAGGTATGATTGGACATACAGACAGGAACTGGACTGTCAAGATAGACAAGGAAGCACTCATGCAATTTTAGACACACGTATTATTTTCTGGATTTTATCTAAAACTGTGGGATTTTCTGGATTTCATCTAGAACAAAGCCTTTGTTTTGTTTAGATAAACAAGGCAAGGTCTAGAGGTGTTGTTGTTCCTCTGAGACCATGAAGAAGACAAACAGAGCTGTTTTCCTCAGTGACAACTTTGCACAAGAACAATAGGTACAAACTACACTGAACGTATGTCACTTGGAAATTGCAAAGTGTTTTCCAATGATTAGAGCAGTGAGACAAGTCTTCTAAAGGACTAGTAATGGGGCAGAAACTCTGGTTAGGTTTTAGGTAGCTCTTGATCAGTTTATGAGAGAGACAATGGGAAGGAGAGTGGCATGGCTGAGATACTTGCTCTGCATTGTCTCTTATTGCTTAAAATACTGAATATACACACGAAGAGATGAAAAGCTGCTTTACCCTAAAAATTGACTTGAGAGTATGAATTTCACAGATCTTTCCAAACTGTCTCAATTTCTTTTCATTTGCAAATAAGAGCCTGAACATGCTTGACATGCAGTTGTGCTGTTTAGCTCTTCACAGAGTTCAGCAAGAGCCATGTGTGCCACATAAATCCTCAGATGTGTGAAATCTAATAGTAAATACACCTCTGTTGACAGTCAGATTGATGATCTTTATTCACCATTTCATCAGCCAGTACTTGCTTACTGAAATTACTTACTGCTGTTGTAACATCAGAGAAGTTAGCAGGTATTTCAGGGATAATTTGGAATATATTTTACAGTCCTAACTCCATGAAACCCAATGCAAAGCTGACCACTAATTTCTGTGGAAATAAGATCAGGCCTGTTCTTCCTATGTACTCTAGTAACCTCCAACAATTTCTGTCAAAACAGCACTTGTATAGTTATAGGCTAGTATAATTACTTGATTTAATGTGTGCCTTTTTCTGTGTGAAAAGAACATAGACTCAGAAGAGAGTATAACAGAGTGAAAACTCAAGAAACAAGTTTGGCACTTAGTTCTGTAAAAGACATGACTTGTTGGTCACATCTACCTTTAAAAAAAATACTGAAAAAGCATTTGATTGTATTTGATACTTAGAGGCAGGATGGGAAGGTGAAGATGAGTAGGTGTTTTGAAACACCTACTTCTTATTCAAACCGATAGTGCTTTTAATCAGTACAGTAATAAAGATTTATCCCGAGTCAGGATGCTTTACTGAGGAAGCAATTAACAAGAACTTTCCATGCTGTAAGCTCGTTCCTGATCATTTCATTTTTGTTAAGTTAGGCAATGGTCTTTTGATTATCTCTTTTCACTTCCGGTATTTTGTACTATGTGATCTTTAGTCCAACAAACCTTTTCAGCAGTGTGAGCTAATAGCTATCATAAATTTTATCCATGATACTGATTTTATTGCCAAAGTGATTTTATTGCAAATTTTTTTTTTTTAGTTTTTAGTTTTAGTTTACTTACCCTCAAATAACCTTTGGCTTCCAAATGCTTTATATTAGTTTAAAAAAAAGCAAATACCAAAATTTCTTAACATTTCCTAAATAGTTAGGAGCTATCTAGAAAAACCTCCTTCTACACTGCAGCAGCAAAAAGTACATACCTATAGAAGTAATGGAAGGAGGAGCTTGCTTCACAGTTGAAGCTGTGTTAGATGTGTTTATTGTTCTTTCACTCTCTTAAGGTTTTCTCTTTTCCCTCTCTCAGCTAGTCTATTAAATACTCAAGATGTCATCACTCACTTGACAAATTTCTCTCTTATCAGCATAAAATGCAAACACTACATTAAGTAAAAATGAATTGAGTTTACCTTAGATAGTTATTTTGAAAAGAGGATGTGGAAAGAGGATATTGCACAAATATAGCTAGTTGTTAACAAGTAACAGGTAAGATCATACAAATGGCTGAGGCAATTCTACTTTTTAATAGGAATGAACCACTGTTGCTCAAAGTTTCTTTACTTTAAGCAGTGTTGCAAAGGCGTGTTTTCATTTGTGTCATCTACATTTAAGTACAGCATCCTAATGTTGAGTGGTGCCAGGACTGAATAAAATATGTAGGTTAACCGTGTGCTGACTTTCAAGGAATAATACATTTTTGAGAGGATGGGTTTGTTTGATTTGCAGCTTATACCCACAAAAATGTAGTAGCCCTGGGTAAAACCACTGTGACTGCTTGCTGTGTAAAACTAGAAAGATTTTGAAATAATTACTTTATTAGTCTGAATGATCTTAAATAGGATAAGATACAATGATACATCCTCAGGTGGATTAAATTGGCATAGTACTGCAGTTACACTAATTTATACCACCTGAAAACTTGAACCTACTACATGTTAAGCCAAATATTTTTAGCAATAATTTGCAAATAAAACACAGTGCAGTTTTTTGCAAACACTGATACCTTGTTAAGGCAAAATTGTAGAATGTAATGGCCCATTGGAGTTTATGGCAAAATTCCCCCTGATTTAAACTGAGTTGTGAGTATATCCTCACATCCTGAGAGCAATTTAATATAAAACATCTAACATTGAAGGCTAATCTAATGGTTTTTTTTAAGAATGATCCAAGCCACCTGTATCTGTTAGATTGGGCTGGAAGTTGAATAATAATAATTCTTCCCATAAGATTTTTAGTCTTCTATTTTTTTTTCCTATTTTATTTATTTATTTATTTATTTTAAGGCCAAAGAATCTTTCTGATTCTTTCTGATAAAGCTGACGTTACTTGTGGTTTTAGTTCTGTTTAGAAACTAGTTATTTTTAGATAATGAAAATGAACTCAGAAAGGAGTATAGTGAAAGTCGCACACTGGACGAGTTTTTTTACTTTTCTCACAGTGTTTTCAAATGTTCCTATTTTGACCTTTTGTTCTCCACATACAGTAAAATGGAATGAGCTGTGATGAGCCTGACATATTGTGATATGTGATGAGCTGACATATTCATCTGTAGTCTTTAATGCTTTATTTCAGACTTTTGAATGACTGGTGTGTTAAACCGAAAATCAGTTTTCTGCAGAAGCTGGTTGAGAGCATTTAAAAGGATATACTATGAAGGCTAGTTAAAGCTAAGTCTATAGGATGATGGAGTAAGATGTAGGTGCTGCTGTGTTTTTACGAACTTATAAGTAGTAGTAGGTCAAATTCTGCCAAGCTGGAGAAATATCACTTTTTAGAACTGAATCTATACTGCCTGGGTGAAAGAGTTATATATATTCTGTAATTTTAATAGGTGAGAATAGTCTCAGGAAAACATCAGTTTAGTGAAGCTGATGGATTTTTCTGAGCAAAAAATTCTAAATAATTTTAAATTGTACTTCAGGTCATCTGGTGTTTATTTAATTTCTCTGCTTAATTTAGTAACATGTATTGTATTTGTTGGAGAGAAGATGTGGGATATTGCCAAAAAATAAGGAAAATTCTTATGCAAATTTCATGTAAAACTATCTGTGAGAAGACTTTCCCATGTGCATGGGGTGGTCTCTCCTAGGGAACACTAGGGGATTCCATATGTTGGGAGTTACATTTTATATTACTATTTATTTCTAAATTCTTAATAATATGTACAACATAAAAGTAACACATTTCTTAATCTAGTCATTCTATCAAACTTTGAAATTCTTGAATTGTGTTGAGCAGATGACTTCCCTGTAGATTGGGTCTTCCAAACTAAGGTCTGCCTCAAATTAGCAAGGTACACAACACAATTAGGCAGAGGGAATTGAAGTCAAGCATTTAAACTCATATCACTTAAAGTGTATTCTAGGTAACATATTTCAGTGTTTTCTTCACTGAGTGCCACAGACAACATGTAGGCATATGAATGTTTCTGTACCCAGGAGGGAAATCTCTAGTTTTGGAGCCCATACTTATAAGTAAGGTATGACTCTGCTCTGTCTCAGGGTGGTGTAGGCTACAAAGATGATGGCTCCTGACCATGACCAGTCTTTGCAGAAGGCAGCTCCTGACCACAGAGAGACTTGTGAGGTCACTTAGGTTGTAAGAAGTAAAGTTCTCATACCTGCTAGCCCTCCTAGAGGGACCTTAGATCAGTGTTCTCCAAATTTAAATACATTATTAAACATACACAAAAACATACACAAAAATAGAAATTAGAGAAGGATGAGATTAAAATGACATAAACAAAATTTCAATTAAAAATATATTTATTAGTGGTACTTCTATTTTTTTTTTTGTTGTTTTTTTTTTTTGTTTTTTTTTGTTTTTCTTCCCTGCACCCCAATGGACTCTTTTGCAAAGCCCCTGGGGAGTGCACACAGCATTTTGGAGACCACTGTCTTAAACAGTGGGTAACTTATGTGTTCATAAAGCTAGTCTTGCCTCTGTTTTAAGCACCTGGAAGCAAGGGATTTGTCTATGCAAGTATGCAAGGGAGTAAGACATGATAGTGTAAAGGGAGCGTGACAGACCATTCAGCTAATTTGCCTCAAGGGCAAATATTTTTCTTATTAGAAAAGTATGCATCAAATGTAAGAAAGATCAATTTTAAACTCCACTGTGTATGAGGGCCAGAGAAACTTTGGACAATCCTTATATAGTTATATAAGGATATATAGTTATAATTTGGATAACCCTTTGTATAGTTATAGTGTATTGTTAACCTGGGAATTATTCTTGTTACCAAGACCTGACATTTGAAATATAAGTGAAAAAATTTGAAAAGTATTATGGGAAATGTGATTTTGCCACCACAACATTCTTTAATTTGAAATACCATTATCTTTTGTGAACCAAAAATAAAGAAACCCAAATGACTGGAAGACACATTAGCTTGAGAGAGGGACACAATATCAAGCTGGATTTTCAGTCTTAACTGGGTTTCTATGGTTTTGTGGCTTTATGTCAGACCATTAATTTTGTTTATCTTTCATTTTGGTTTGTTTAAATTTCTTGTTTTCTTTACTGCAGTATGTTTTTTAAAGTTCCTATAGTTGTGATACTTCCTCTCTATACAAAAGGATAATTTGGGAGGGCAAACTGTAGATTGGAAATGACAGTGCTATATACACTGCAACTGTAATACAATCTACTACAATCTACTGACTTGGATGAATGTGCAGACTCAGTAAGTCCATATACTAAAAGTCCTGAAAATGTCATTTTTTATTAAAAAAAAAAAAAATTCTTTACTTCTACATATTTTCTTTTCCTGAGATGCTGTTCTCAATTAACCCAACTAGAATCCAGCAAAATGCATCAGTTGCATTGAAGTTCCAGTAGATTTCTACTGGTGAAATAAGATTAGCATTTCACTCTTATTTTTTCTTTCCTGGTAATTTTGCAGCTCTCCAAAAAGCCTTGCTTCAGATGTTTCACATTATTTTTTTTGATCCTACAGCATTTCTGTAAAAAGATGAGTATTTTGGGGTTTTGATATCACTAAGAAGTATCTGAAAGGTTTCTGTTTTTAATACTTGAGGTTTATTCAGTGGCACAATAAGTGTCCAAATTAACAAAATTGTCATCTTTGCTTACCCATTGTGAGCCAGATTTTGAATTCTCGAATTGGACAAAGTATGGATCACTGCCCTTCCTCCTTGCAACACCAAACCAAAAAACTGCTTTACATCCAGTGCCTAAGGTCTGCCAATCACTGTGTTTGTACTCTGCTGGTCTGTGGTTTAAGACGTGCTATGAATTTTAAGATTTTACTTAATTAAAATGTCTTGATGTATGTCTCTTGTACAGTCAGTCAATTTACTTATGAACAAGAAAAATCCCTTAGAACTCATTGGTAAATACAGTTTTGTTGAATTCACAGTTTGTTTGTTTGTTTGAATTCACAGTTTTTTGTTTTTTTCTGGTTTCACAGTCTACTACTGACTCAGTTCACAGCTATTGTTTTGTCCTATGGATCTTCATAAACTTAGTTTAATTTTGGCATTTAAACATTTGTTCCCAAAAATCATGCATGAGAGGTATTTAACTCATATCATTTATTTCACATCCATGTGTTTGTTAAGAGAAAGGCAGTTTTTCTAACTGCTCAATTTTCTCCCTATTGTAATGGCTTTATTTACTGTTCCAATGGGATATTCAGCACTGACGCTGAACAGTTTATACTTTGTGGAGCAAAACTCATGATTTAAATTATGGGTGAATTGTGTGTAGATAATTACAGTTTGCTTTTGGTTGTTGGCTCTGCGTCTTTTTCCAAAGTTAAAGAGAATTAATCAGAAATGCTCAAACCACGATGATGCAAGACCCGCAGCCAAACAGCTATCATATAAAGTGACTTACTTCAAAGACATCCTTTTAAAAAAAGAAAGTGATAGAGGCTTGAATTGCTTTTCCTTTTGAGGTATGTTTCACTATACTGTTACAGTTACTCTGCCTCTGACCTGAGCACCTCAGATTTTGAAAAGTACCAGACTGATTCCTGGCCAAAATATTGAGGTCCCACTGCTGGTCTACCTGATTTTGCTTACTGTAGTTTCATATTGTTCTTTGCTTCCTCTATGGAGTCTAGTGCTGGTACCGAGTAGAAAATAGTCTTATCTTACCACACATTCTTAGATGCTTAAATTATTAAAAATTTGCTTGTTTTTAAAAGTATTGATTAAATAATTGAGTTTTTCTGATTATAATATGGATTATATGCCTTCCTTCCCATGAGCTTCAAATTGTTAGGTCAATTGGTATGTAACTTTCTCCACTGAGCTGAGATTTAAATGGATTATATTTTTATGATGTAAACATCTTTTTGGCTGGATGAGCTAATATTTAAAATGTCCCCTTCTGTTATCGGATATTAAAGCTCTGGGTTGCCTAGTCTGAAGTCCATGAGTTAAAAAAATATTTGAAGTTTCTGGCTGATTTGGCTGAGTCTGTAGCTATCATACTGAGCCTTTTACAGCTTTATTTACTAAGAGATACTTGCCCAACACGCTCTATACTAAGACCTGCTTAGTTAAATGCTATAACTGTGATCAGGAATTGTTAATGCAAAGCTGGTACAAACCTCCACAGCAGTGATGGCAGAACTGAGTAAGCACATGGATGAAGGTCTGCCTAGAGCCTGGCTCCTCCTGTGGCAAGGGTGGGAGAGGTGATGCTTAACTTTGAGATGCTGAGGGGTGTTGTAGGGCCAGCCTTGCTCCCATAATGCTGGGGAATGCTTATTTCCCCTTCCAAAGCAGTTGCCATGTTTTCTAAGGTATGAGGCTGTAGGAGGAAGCCCAACTTCTTCCTGCATCTCAAGATAGCCTAAGCTATCTGGAGTGGCCAGATATCTTTCCACTACCAGAGGCTTCATTTAGGTCAGTGACAGCTCGGTGAATGACCCTTTCCACATATCAAAGTCCATTACAGTTATCCTGTGCTGGAAGCTTGAGACATCATCTGTGGGGGATCCTCACCAGGCAAAGATGTGGTTGTCAAAGAAGAGATCTGAGTGACTGTAGAGGTTCATACAACACCAGGGCATCTGATGGATGGGATGAGGGGTACAAAACACAGACTGGTACTGCATGTGCTGACTGAGTAAGGGTGCCCACGCTGTAACACAAAGAATTATTTAGCAATGACTAGTGGTAGCTTAGGGAGGACATTGGGCTAAGGCAGGACTTTTTAGTGACTGTGTGTATCTACTGGTCAGATCTCCTTGTGAAGAGGGAGTTCTGCTGTAATTAGTCGTGTATTTGCTGACACCACTGCAATAACTTCAGAGCAGCAGAGCACAGAGGATTCTGTCTCTTTAACCTACAACAGTCTTCTTGGGCTTTTGGATTTAGTAACTTAAATATTATTACCCTATTGTCTGACTACATGATTATATTGTAGTCTCCCAGTAGGCAGCTTTGTTCCAGAGGAAAGAAGGCCTGTGAGTTATTTTTCAAGGCTCTGCAGATCACATTTATTTCCTGTACAGTCCCTTCTGTCCATCTCCCCATCCTGTCTTTAATTACTAATGGTCTGGTAACAGTTAGTCACATTTCTTTATTCTTGCCTCAATTTGTATTTATTTCTTAATGAAAGAATGTCTTCCCCCCAACCTAAAAATTATTAATAAACAAATACTAGTATCTGGAAGAAAAAAAAAAAAAAAAGCTCAAACACATAACTAAAGAACAGCCTTAGCTTCCAGTTATGTGTGAGTTTGTCCAAAAAAATTACAGTGGAAACATTTGAGCTACTAGTAAAGTACCAGTGAAAGACACAGCTGTGTCACAGCTAGCAAAAGAGAAAACCTGGCTAATTAAAGGTGATGCTACTGGCTCAGCAATAGCATTTCATTCATTGCTGTATTTAATATTAACCTATAATTTAATGTTTATTTTAAAGGGCTATATTAGGGCTGATAAACACTGACTTAATTTGCTTCTCAGCATTAAAAAAAATGCTGGAGGCTATGCCAAAGAATATAAATTCTGTCTCTCACCTCACTTGTTGCTATCCTCCGTTTTCAGCCAAATCCGTTGTTAAGTGCAGCAGCCTGCTGTGCTGCTCTGTGCCACTGGGTCCTGCTTTCAGTGGAAGGTGAGAAAGTCCCTGGAGCAGGACACCTCCAGGGGTCCCTCCAGAGAGAGAGAATGTTCTCCTGTGTTTGACTGGCTTCCCTGAGGGCTGTCACCCAACAGCTGTATATTTGAAACATCTGGAAAAAAAAAATCATGGTTAGAGCTAATTTAAAGAGGGTTAATATTTTATTTGTCTTTTCCTGAGAAATTTCTAACCACTCTATAAATCTCTGCTTATATTTAGCAGTTCTCTACCTTCACACAGTTGCATGGATATCTCTGAAATGTTTATAGGAAGGAGCCCACCCATTAACAAAAATCAGAACAGTGAATTTTCTACCTAAAAGGAAATGCTATCTTGCAAGACAGTGAAAGTTTGGACAGACTTGGTAATGCCATAGTAGATTAGCCTGTAACAAGCAGATGTATACAGCCCTCCTGGATGAAACTCAGAATACATTACTAGTCAAATCACACTTAGCAAACAGAATAGGGAAATCTATCTTATCTTTGTAGTCATCACACCAAAGAGGGGGAAAGAAACCCACACAGCACTCAATCTTCCCCATCAAGCAAATGGTCATTTTTATAATTAGAAAATTAGGGATTTTAAAATAAAAATATTCAGTGAGTTCATATATATATACAATCTTATAATAGAATTATATCTTGATGTCCCATTGGTATCTTTTTATGGTTGTATGATGTCTTTCTGGAAATGCCAATCTCCATTGACTGTAGAGAGAGCATGTATGAGCAACATCAGTAGTTGAATATACTTTGATAGTTCAAATTAAATAGTGTAATTCACACTTTACCTGAGCAGTTCATGAATATGAACAGTTGTGTTTTTCTCCAGTCAGATACAATTTGGCTTTGTCTGTACTGTGGTTGATAGTATTTAGCTAGGATTAAATCATGCTGCAACATTTCTTTCTTGTGCTGTTCTACCTGGAAGTACTTTTAGCACAGAAATAAGTTTAAAAAATACTAGTAGGTTATAAGAGCACCTGTTTGAAAAACATTTATTTTTTTCAGATATTCCTTTTTCTCATTTAAGAAGTATTTAGAATTTTACCTACACTGTGGATATGGTGGGCTGGTAAGGGAAGGAGCAATGACTAGTGGCCTCCTGAAACAAATTTAGTCTGATGAAGTCTTGAATTTCATTCTTCTTAAACTTTCACTTTCACTTCATATGCTCAGACCTGCTTCCTGTTGTCAAACACCCAAGCTGCATGGATAAATGCTCTGTACTTCAAGAGCCTTCTGTTGACCAGTGATCGGGTGCTTAAATGCACACGATGGTTAGCCTTCCCTGGGGTAACAGAGATGCTCTGGAATCAAGGGCTGTGAGCCCTTTCTTTCTACTTAACATTACATTAACTATTTTATTTTATTTTTTCCTTTATCTAAAATCAAAGAGACAAAGAGGGAAATACATTCTTACAAAATATTTTGATGCAGCCATTTAAGTTTAATATCTGAAAGTGTAAACAGTGTATGTTAAACAGATTTGTTTCTTTTAGAAAGGACTCACAGAAAATATATCTGAGTCAAGTCAAGATAGTTCTTGCCTTTTAAAAGGAGTCCGTAATTTACAATGAAAATACATCAGACCCTTTTAAAGCAGCTGCTTTTAAATACATGACTATAGATACTGAGATATTGTCTGTGCTCTGTATAAAATCCTAGCATAACCAGAGTGAGCCTTTGATCACATTGGAACCTGAAAGGGATTAAAATACTTGTTCTCATTAAACAAACTTTGACTCTGTCTTTCTAAAGCTACTAAACTTCAGGAAATGCATTAACAAAATCTTGATATAATTTCTGGTACAGTGAAGACATGGGAGAGGTATCTCATAATAACTAGGGGCAACTGGATTGCAATTCTTGGGTGAGGAGTAGAAAAAACAACACACAAAGATGGGAAGATTGATGTAGTATAAGTTCAGTGTTTTCTACCAGAATGCCTGCAGTTATCATTTTGCAATCTGACAGATGGCAGGAAAAAACCTCATATGACTGAACAGAAAAGGTGAAAATCTTTTAGTCTGCCAGAGCTGTAATCATAATGAAAAATGACACCTGAACCTTATCGTGACAGTGAGTAGGAATCACATAATAAGATATTATTTCCTTTAAGAGGCATGGTATGGGCCTTCTCCTTTTCCATCTGATAGAGTATATACTGAATGAAAACATGCCATTGATTTGTAAGGCTGTTCCCTGTAAAATGGATGTCTTGCACTGTCTTGTTTTCATTTTTGGATACAAGTCCTCCTTGATTATCTAGCAGAAACAGCTCTCATGCTTAATCTGCAGATAGGGAGATATAAGTATTTTCATTTCTGAATAGATGTATATCTACAGCTATATTTTCAAGAAGGAATAGCAAAGTTTGGGCACTTATTCCTTGCATGTAGTTACTTGGAGAAGTGTTCCAGTTTTGAAACAGAATAAATACTTAGTTCCCAGTGAGTTTGGTGGGATTTTCAGTTCCCAGAAACTTTGCAAATATCCTGTACTGATAATGAACCACCCTAGTAATTTTGTGTTTTGTATCAAACCATGACTTGCTCAAATCCAGGCAGAGTTATGAGGTTAGGGCTTATGAAATATTAAGCCAGTACAAGACTTCCCAATTCCTAATGTTTTGTGTAATTTATAATGCAGATGTATAATACAGAAATGACATCAGTTTTGGCTTCTGAGTAATGACTGAAAGTGTTTAGCAGTGAGTTTAGCTCACTTGACAAGAAAAATGAACACGATGAAGTCAAAACTTTTGATACTCTGATCTCAGATCAGTATGTATATTTTTTCTGAAGAAATTGTTTAGATTTTAGCCTGCTGCGTAAATCTTTTTTGTTCACTTGCTTTTGAGGAAAAGGCTGTCTCTGACAAAGAGTATATTCAATGTTTGTGTTTTCTAGACACTAGCATGGCTTGCATGGAAAGACCAGTGACAGTTTGTGAGAGGAAGTCCAACATACTACATAGAATAAAACAGTACATCAAATATCTAGTGATTACAAGATTTATTTAGGACAAATCTGTATGTTGCATGCACTCTGATGGAGATTATCCGTGGACCTACCTAGGTCCTAATGGAAGATTGCTTTGACACTAACCCACCTGTCCAGAAAGAGTTTGTTGCTGACAGTCTGTCACTTCTAAATATATCTTTGAAACTACCTGAAGTATCAGAATGGGACACTGAGAAAAAGCACACTTCATTCCTATGACATAGACTAGAAATGAATTTGTGAATGCTAATACATGTTTTGAGCTTTCCTGACAGTGGAACTGGTTAGCAGTGTAAGGGACAAAATAAGTGTTGAATGTTGTCACTGAGGTTGGCTTTACTTTAGAAAGCAAAATATCAAGCTTAGGCAGGGTTTGCAGCTGAGGTTCAAAGGTTATGTCCTCCTAGTCATGTAGTTACAAAGGCACAATTGACTGTATGTGTTGTATCTTGGCAAGGAAGTGCTTAAAGCCTTGTCACAGCCACAGATAAAAGGCATACCTGCCGCTACTGATATGGAGAACCTGGAAACAGAAAAATGCTTGGGAAGTCTATGTGCTTAGTATAGTTAATTATTTGTACCACAGTATTTTATAGGAATGCCTTGTGCAGAGATCCCAGTGTTCTGAGCACTATACAAACAAAGAACAACAAAATGATCCCTGGAAATTTTACAGTCCATCTGATTGCAAAGCCACTTGGACAATGGGTGGACAGATGCCATCAATTGAAGAGGCAGTGAAAGTTCCTGCCAATTCCTCAAAGTGCTTCAGTCTGCCAACATGCGTCACCTCTATTTCACATTGACTCAGCTTAAGCCAGCTGGCTTTTCACCAGAGCCCTTTTTGCATCAGGTATTTAGACAGCAGAGAATGCATTTATTTGGAATCAGTGAGGAGATGTAGACGTTCATAAAGATGAATGTATGCAAGACTATCTCATTGGTTTCATAACATATAATGTTATTGCTTGTGTTCCGTACAACTTGTAGGCTCCCACAACTGAGAGCCCTCGAGGAGGAAACAAAATTACTCCATACAAACATCTGGGAATTCTTTCAAAGGATTCAGAATGCTTCACAAGATTCAGAAATTTGCTTCTCTATAGCTCAGCAGGAGTGCTACTGTTCATAGATTCCTGATGTTGGCATATGGCAGAAATCCATGAATAATTTTGGGAAATAAATTATTCACGAATTTTGCCCTTTATGCTTGTGAAGTTTTTGAATTTGCTTGCTATCTAGAAATTTCTTCTGGTAAAAATTCTTGCTCTGTATGTCATCCACAAGCAATTCACCGTAAATATTCCTAAAATACAATTCATGGTCTGCCTAACCCTGATCCTGAAAAAACTTACTCACATTCTTGTTGTGATTAGTCCCGTTAAAATCAAAGGAACCTTTACATGTGGTTGTAAAGTTAAGCCTAGCCATAAGAGTTTGTAGGATGAAGGTTTAGGTTGGTTCCATAACCCTTGATATTCTACATGCTATGTAGTCTCTGATTGCAAAATGAGATGCAGGCACTCAGAACCTATAGAAAGTTAGGATTTTTCAGTCCCTGGTACCATTCTTATTCCCTAAATCAAGATTAACAGAATACACCCATACGAATCTGAATGAGTACATAATTCAGATTTGCTGATTTGTGATCCAACTTGAAATCAGCTTTGGAACACAGCAAAACAAATGCAACACAAAGATTATTAAACCCAATTCATCTATAAATCAGAATGAATACTCATAAACTTTTGAATGATTTATTCAGCACTATAGAACCTTCTATACTGTGAACTTTACAATGGTTAAAAACACCAATAAGCAAAGAGTTTGTAGGTTTTATGGCCATCCACAGTAACAATAGAAAATATTTACTAGAGCTAGGCAGATTTGTTCAAAGAAAATAAAACCTGAAGTTTGGGAAAAAAAATAAATAAAAATGTTAACTGAAGAAAAAAGCAGCATTTAGGCATAGTTATTGAGTGGCACATTCACTTGTATATTTAGCTGTATTATATGTATTATATAAGTGGTGGTGAAAAGAATATACTGCATTTTGTATTTAAGTGATAAATTGCATTTGGGATTCAGTTCTATGATCTCACTTGCCTTTTGCTGTTATTCCCATGAATTTTCAACATTTCAAACAGGAAATCATAAAAAACAAGTAAACTCCATTAGTTGCTTACGTTTGTGCATTTAAAAAATCACCAGTGACTAAAAAGAGTTACCATTCCATGTATGCTGGAGATTCCATTCTCACAATTTAAATTCAGAGAGGTTACTTTTAAATAGTCATGAAACAAGATCTCTGAATCACTGAAAAGAGAAGATTCCTGTCTCTCCATTAAGATATACAGCATATATTTCCACTGTTGAAAATTTTTCAGAGTATCTGTTATTTGATCCATTAGACTTTGAATGCAGAAAGTCAATTTTAAGTCATTTAGAGAAGTATTTTATTAGTGTTTTTTTTTTTTTTTTTCTTGCACTGAGATCTGTGTAGGCAAATTCACAGTATCAGAGAAAGAGGAAAGAGCTGGAAGGATATAAAAATAGTTCTTATAAAATGTTTTAAACTCTCTAAAATAATTATAAAAAAGACTTATGGATTCCCCCCCAAAACAAACAAACAAATAAACAAACAAATACCACCACCAAAAAAAAAACAAAAAAAAAAACAAACCAAAAAAAAAACAAAACACCACAAACAAACAAAAAAACACCATGTGGCTTGCACAGCATTTGTGAATGTGCACTGGGCTATGAAGTTTCTACTGGCATTTCATTGGGGTGATATGTGCTTGTAATTTCACCACTCAGCAATAGTGTGATTCTGATTTGCACAGATTAAAAGCTTTTATACAATAGATTACATGGCCCTGTATTTAAATCTGTATTTATACTAACCTGCACATGCACACACACACATTCTCTTACACCTCTCAACTCACCTTCCTATGAAGATGTCTTAAACGTGTTCTACTTGTGCATAGATTGAAGTCAGCTCAGTGAAGAGTTTTCTCATGTATTGAATTGAACTGATTTAAATCTAATTGAATTCTGTAAACTGCATGCTATTTTTGCTGCTTGTCATTAGTTGTTGTGAGATACTTTAGAGAAATAAAATTTTATTTAGCATCATTCAAGTTAGCTGTACTATTCAAATTTAAGAAATTAGTGGTTTTGCTACCAGGATTTTTTACTATGTTAATTGTCACTTTTTTAAGAATTAGAAAAACAAGCAGATGAATACAGTGCTAATAGTTCTTCTAACATTAGCTGATATCATCCAGATGATTGTATAGGTATCTGCTTGAAAATAGCTTGTAATTGACTTGGTAAATTGTAGTTTATTGGTATGTTTGGTAGTTGCTATAAAGAAGCTTTATTATTTTATTTAATATATAATACTATAGATCAAAATCTGACCCTAATTCCTTGCTTTGATTGAAAACTGTAAAATTCTCACTGTGAACTGTTTGGCTAGTCAGGGTTTAAAGTGGAATAAATGACAGTGATAAACAAACTGAACAGAACATCTACCAGTCCCTACATAGAGCTTGATATGAATTGGAGAACTCTGATATTTTTATTAGCATTTTTATTTCACAGAATGGAAGAAATAAATGAGGTTCAGTAGCAAGAGTTGTCAGAAGGTTTCCAGAAGTGCAAGTGTTACAAACCATGGATCTCTCATGAACCCTGACTTTTGCTAGAGAGTGGTGCTGGGACTTCGATTGTGGGTGTTATTGTCTTCTGCTCTCCAGAAGTCTGAATGGAGGTCATTCCTCCATATCTGCTCCCTGCTCAGATGCCAGACTCTGGAGGGGCTACAGGGGATGAGGCCAGAGTGACATCAGCCATCTGCACCCCTGTGCTGAGATATGTTGGCTAGCTCCTTCCACGTGGCAGGGGCCAGCTTGCTCAGGCATGAGGCTGGGTTGGGGGAAGATGTGCTGAATGACATTTTTAAAAATATTTTCCTGTTGTGAGACCTAGCAGGGGTTTTAAACTAGTCCTTTATCAGAAGCGAATTACATGGGCCAGTCTACATTTCCCACAGGCACATGTATTTGCCTTCATTTTTTGCATAAAGGTTGCGGTGTGACCCATTCCTTGTGGTGGGGATGGAGTTCCCCTATGTTGTGTTAGTGACCTTGACAGCCTCAGGTGATGTCAGGTTCACTACATATATGATGTGATACCTTGGGTCTATCCACACTTCCCATTTATCAATGATTTCCAATCATTTTGGAGGTGTTAAGTGGTAGTTTACCATGTACAGTTGTTGAAATGGCTGATTGGGCCACATTTTTTTTTTTTTTGGTACCAGCTTTTCATACTTATCTTCCAGATTTCTCATGCAGACCTATTAACAAACTGGAGTCTACTTTAGGATGGGAGAAAATGTAACTTTTCAGCCCTTACAACTATAACTGTCTTGACATCTTTTCTCACAAAAAGGCATATTTTCTGAAAAAAATATGGTTGATGTATCTTATGCTGTATATAATTCAAAGGACTACTTTCTGTATACAATATTTTTTTTTCCTAGTTAATTAAGAACTTTTGGTAAACATCTCTTTTCCTCCTTAATCATTTAGCAGAATCCGTTTTCAGATCTGCTTGTGCAAAGCATACTTTAGTGTAATTAGAAGACCAGCTGGGCTGCAGAGGCTGACGTTATCTAAACTACATAAACAGCACCTACAGAGAGTTCATGTTCTGGATGTCACTGATATGGCTGTATCAATTTGAAACAAAGTCATGGATAAAAATAATTGATATTAGATATACAATCCCAATGTCAGATTTTGAAGCAAATCATTCTTTGACTGAACTTAGTTCAGTTCCTACTGAATCAAAAGAAGCTAGTGTCTCTGATAGAAAGAAATTACTTTTGTTTCCTGAATTACTTTATTTTATTATTATTATTTTTTTCATAAAATTATGAGCTTTTTTTGTTGTTTGTTTGTTTTCAAACATTAAAATGCCAGCCTGCTATGAATTCTTTGAAATCATGTTCTCTGATTTGACTGCTCACTTTGACACAATACTGACTTCATCCTTTGTCTACTGTGCTTCTTTCTCCCTTGCTCATGCTTCGTGATTAAAAATTCAAGGCAAACTGAGCCACAACATCTGTGTCTCACATGTTCATTACTTCTATGAGCTGTGCAGGATTTCTCTGTAGGATTTTGTTCACTAGATGTGTTTTTCAGTAGGGATTACAAAAAAACCTACTCATTTGAAGTTCCTATAAAAAATCAATTTCTTGCGATACATATTTTGACCCCTGTATTAAAAGGGTGCACAGTTCTCTTGGAGCCAAGCTTGTGGTTCAAGGCATATATCATACAATCTTATTGCAAACTTGGCAAGTGAATCAAGCAAAGAGATTAATGTACAGTGGCTGGACATGTAAGGTCTAGAAATCAGGCTTTAATCTACAGTTCCCCATATGACTTGGTGAAAAAGAAGTCATACTGCTGTGGTGCTGGCATTTCCGATGTTTGGAAAAACAGGGTCACTGTTCATCTTGAGTTGTTTTTACTTTTGAAATTCATTAATTTCCTTGACACAGGCAGGTGGCTCAGTGAAACTAGGGTTATTTGGGAAATCTTCTGGGAGAGTGAAAACTGTACAGTTTATTCTACAGTGAAACCTTGTTTTGTCAAATTCCTCGGCTGCTTGTGCTTTAAGCTTGCAGACCTAGCTAAGCATTTGGGTGAATGCTTTATTGTTGCTAGCTCTCGTTCATCTCTAGCTGTGGGGTATCTTGTGGGCAGGCTTTGCTTGATAGTCGCCTCGTGTGAAAGGTTGGAGGGGGAAGGGGTTATGTGAGCAGATACACACTGCTCTGATTCTTTGCAATTGGCCCAATGAAAGTCACCCTGGGAAGCAGGTCAAAAACATTTTTTTTTTCTTTATGAGAAGAGAGACATGCATTTCTTATCGTAAAACTATTAAATGATTAAATGAATGAGTCTATTAAACCTGGGCTCCTCATTCCAAATCAAACTTGTTCTGGAAATAGGGTGAAAAAAAGAAAATATCTATGCTAGATTTGATTCTAATTGTAATATTATGCTATTTTCTTAATTCAGAAAATTATGAGTGATATATAGCAAGTGAGCTCACTATGGGACACAGTGAGTGATGAGGTTTTCCCTCCTTCTACAATGGACTTTCAAAATTGTTCAAGTGCACAAAAAGATAAGGGCACCTTTTATTTCTTATATGTCAGATGATACTCATGAGTGAACGTATTTTCAGTCATAATACTGATGAATGCATTTATTTACTTGTTTGCAAATTTATTAAATTAAGGATTCATGTCCCTGTACGTAGCCTCAAGTCAAGTTTCTCCTCACAGATTAATTTTCCCAGTCAGTTGTTTAACTTCAGCACTTTCCCTTAGTAATATATGTAATTTGGGGACAAGTAGGATTTAATTGGGTTTGTCTGTAACTTAACCAAAATTTGAACTCCTTTCTTCAACAACAAAGTATTCATTTCCCAACCCTGCTGTCCCCAGTTGCCTGGTTTACATTTTATCTCTGTTTACAGATAAACCAGAATGCTTTAACACAGGAAAGATAAAGTGAGGACATTCTATACTCATTATATTCTCAGTAGAGTCTACAGATAAATGCTTGTCATAAAAAGAAACCACTGCAATTCATTCTTAAAATCTGTACTGAGAGCCATACAGTTCCATTCTTGATGGGTTTTTCCTGAAATTTTTTTATTGACATTGTCAATATTAATAGAATCCCTCAAGTACATGAGAGATTAAACGTAATAATTTTTTAATTCAGGAAAACAGAAAAACAAAAGGTCATCAAAAATTGTTGTAAAATTTGGAGTTCCTACCCTCTCTTTTCTTGATAATAGTTTCTATGTTTATATATCCATGAAATGCTTAAACCATATTGGTCCTGCTCCAGAAGACCACAGACATTAGAACAACCTAAAATGCACTTAATATTCAAGATAATCTTAGATACTTTACTAAGCCATGTCATTAAACATAACGTTTGGTGAAGTTTGTGATGGTATTCTGTAGGAACCCTGAGTTCTCCTTTCATTTAAAATTTAGTAAATTGAATGGAACATATTTCATGACAAGAAAAAGGAAAGACAGCTGAAATGAAGATTACACTATGTGTTTTGAATGGAAGCATACCTATCAAATTGAGACTTCACCAGTGAAGTACCCTATATTATATTTTGGTTATATGAATGATCTTTTTTTTTTTTTGTTCTTTTCCTTGATGTCTGAATGTTTGGTTCTCTCCAGCTCCCATATTTTTCCACTGAATTTTATTTTATCAAAGAAGTTGTGTTTTCTTCCCTCTTTTTGTCTCCTAAGTGTAACATTTATCTTGAATAATAGACAAGTTAAATACTCAGTTTTAAATAGAATGGATTTATAGATAGAAAATTAAATCCAACAGACTTAATGAATTCCTATATCACACAGACTTCTGGTGTGAATAAGCAGTGCTGGGAAAGAGACAAACAAACAAACAAACAAAAACACAACTTCAACAACAAAAAACCCAACATTTAAAAAGTGTCTTACAGAAGGAAAAAGTCCTGCTTAATTGTCAGTTCCCACACCTCTATTGTTTGGTAAGGCAGAAATCATGAATCCAAAACATGCAAGGCAAAAAAAATTACTGAGAATTCAACTCATCAGAGTGTAAAGTGTAGGGGCTTTGATCCAGCAAAGCCCTGAAACACATGCTTGTCTTTAAGCTTATGCTTTCATCTGATTTAGTGAGAGCACTCTGTTATTCTACTTGCCAGGTTTTTTGGAAGATGTTTGTTGCATTCCTCTACACCACACAGGATTAAACCATAACTTAACGAACATGGTGTCCAGTCTGAAGCTATTGTTATTTTTCTGGAGAAAATGTCTTAATGTGGCAGTAGAATTAATTTCTGACAGTCTTTGTTCTGAGAAGTTTGCTCACAACAAAAGGAACCCTTCTGTGGACAGACAATAGCTTGATGATTAGAGCACTCAGCTGAGGAGGAGAGGACCTAGGTTCAACTCACTGATCCAAACCAGACAGAGCAGGGAACTGAACCTGACTCTAGTGTCAGAGATTAGGGTGTTCCACTGGGATAACAGCAAGCCAGGTTCAACCCCCTGCTCTGTCTGGTTTGGATCAGTGAGCTGAACCTCAGTCTCCCCCATCTCAGCTGTGTGCCCTCATCAGGAAGCTATTTGGCCAATGGAACGGGGTGTTTTGCTCTTACAAAAAAAAAAAAAAAAAAGTTAATTATGCACCAGAATAAAATCCAAATTACCCAATCCTGACACTTTCCACATGATGGAATTGTTTTCTGGCCAGGCCGAGAGAGAGAGAGACTTTGTGGTCACACACTGAGGGAGCCAGAACCAATAAGATATAAAACCCCTTTGTCTCTGCAAATGCAGCTAAATGCAAAGAGATTCAGACACATTATCTACATGGCTTTGGCAGCAGCAGGAAAAACAAAACCACCAGAAGCATCCTCATGGAAAGCCAGAGCTGTCTCAGTGACCTACAGTTTTGTTTGGAGGAGAATGGTGGAGGAGGATTTATCTTCTATCAGCATCATTGCAGTGGGGGTGTCTGTGTCAGAGCACAGGCTGTCTATGAGAGTTCACCTGAAACTTCAAGCGGCTATTTCCCCCACTGTTTTCTGTGCCTCTCTTCTCTCCCTTGGTTTTCTACCTGATTCTCTCTAATTTCTGTGCTTGTCTCCTCCTTTCACTGCCCTTTCTATATATTCACATCCTTCTGATTCCCTTAAATTCTGAACTTCTCATGCAAAGAAATTTGCTTAAAATTATTTTATATTTTATTTTATTTTATTTTATTTTATTTTATTTTATTTTATTTTATTTTATTTTATTTTATTTTATTTTATTATTTCATTTCATTTCATTTTATTATTTTTTTGTAATGGCACATGTGGTTGATCCCTGGCACAAATCCCTCTGTGGCTGTGCTCATATCAGCTGACAGAAATGGATGGGTTTATCTTGTCCTTGTAATCCACACACACATATCAAATTTCTTAATCTAATCCTAGGCATTTTTAAAAGTTTAAACATCTTTATTCTCCCTACCTTATCTTCTGCATTCCATTTCTAAACACACAGTAGAATTTCTTCCTTTTTTAAAAAAAGAAAATAAATATTTTTTATGAGAATTTAGCATTTCAACCCTTTTATAGTCATCTATACAGGGTTTAATTACTGTAGTCAGATGAAGTTCATGGACACAACATCTTTATCAGTTAGAATCTGCAGTGCTGTATATCTCTAAGCATGGCATGTGGACCTCTGATTTTGAATGAGTGCACTCATTCACTTGAGATGAAAAATTACCACTACTTACTACATCAATATTGGAGTACACACATTTATATTGAAGAAGTATTCACAGGAGAGTTAGAATGGAAATGTAGAGTGAATGAATTGTAATCAGAGACATTATTTCAGTTCCATTCACCCATAAGCAGGCACCTGCTGTTGCAAAATGCGTCTGGAAATCACGTTTGTCTTGTTTCCATCTGTCTACATTTATGCAGCAGCAGATAGCAAGATGCCAGAGAACCCCTTTTATATGTTGTTGTTGTTGTGTTGTCAACAAATGAGATTTCATAGTCTGCTCCAGAAATAAGACACACATGTTCCTATACTTGTGTATCCAAGCTCAATGTTACATCAGTTCCAGACAGTCCATATCATGTCAGCCTGTGAATAAAATGGGGTCCTTTTTTTTCCAGAACAATTCCCTCTGTTGGAGAGTACATCTCTGTATCTTTGTCCCACAGTTAGTAAGCCTGAGAAGGTTTTCAGTTTTCAATACTCTCTCTTTTCAGCCTTATTGGATATTACTTGCTAATACTAAATGACTGACTATGGGCAACATGATTATCATTGTGCTAAAGGTTGTAGAGTGGGCTTCTGCACAAAATGTAATGAAATCCAGGCCTTGACAAGGCTGCAGCTAGGTTCCCAAGCAAATCTAGGAGTGCAGTACACAAGGGAAACAGACCACACTGTACACAACGAAACTAGCGTACAGTGTAGCGGTTCAGTGAGGAAACCGTCCTCATAATCCATAACGGAGTGCTATCATGTAATTGGATCTCCATGGTGTAAGATAACCCAAGGCACTTTGTAATCAAACCAAACGCCTCTAACTATTTTACATGAAGTCAGCTGCATTGCATCCCTCCTGGCAGACACTTTAGAACCATAATTACATTCATCTCCATATTTAATTTACTCCATTGTGCTTCTGTCATTGCAAGATCTTTTCTACCAAGCACTATGTGTTTATTTCTTCAATGCTTACTGTAAATGGCAAATTAAGCGTGGCATCGGTTTTAACTCTGAATTGCCCTACTCTTGGTGGGATGAAGTCAAGCTCATAATTACTTGAATATTAGTTTATTGTGGTTTAACAGGGGACACAGTATTATATTTGGCTTGGGGAATCCATTCCAAACAGATGCCAACTTGCAAAGAAAGTTTGTTTGCAATCCTGCTAGAGGTAAAGAGCTCTCTGTCAGTCCTGGAGAAGTGAGCTGGATAGCAGTGAATTAGGAGTGGATCTTCATTTTTAAACTAAATGAACAGTCTAATTGTTAAGGTCTGAGCCTGCAATTTGTCATAGTATCCCCACTTCCTTCAGCAGGAATTAAGGGTGTTTCATTCTTGCATAATACCATACCTTGTAAAAGTTTCATACTGAGCAATTGTGAGGATGCATTTATGCTTTTGTATTAGTCATTTTACAGCTTTTTTATTTAGCAAAGGATGAGGCAGTGAGATTTGAAATGTTATTTGTAGAGGAAGTCTGCCATGTTTAATGGAGAGTATCCAGGAAAGTAAAAACTGCCAATCTCAAATTAAATACTACATAAGAAAATTCATAGATTTTTGTGATGCCAGGTTTCCAAGGACTGGTTCATTCCATAGTGTTCAAGTAATACTTCAGTGGTTCTTGCTGACTCTTGTTTCACTTCAGTTACTTCCAGAATTTCCATTTTATAAACCTATTTTAATCACTGCTGTAAAAAAAAATAATTCTGAGTTAAAATTTATTATATAATTAATGATCCAAGAAATAACCATCCCTGCCTCTCCTTATTCCCAGCTCCCCTCTGTGTTTGCAATCCAATTTTTAATTCTTTTATCTGCAATTTATGGAAGTGAGGGAGAAAAATAATCAAATAATTGATGAAAAATTTACTTCTAATTCAAGTTCAGTTATTGTAGGTTTCTGTATAAGCAAAATCTAACATGGGTGAGATTCTGATAGTTCACCTGACTGCTTGCAATCTATCTAGATCTTCTGCCTCCTTTCTGTTACCTCCTTCCCTGTCTCCTTTTACAACAGTATGTTTTGTTCCCCTGTAGCAGTGTTAAATGGTGATAATTGGTGGTTCTGTCACTGCTTTCATCTCCAGGGTAGAGACACACCAGATCACTGCATCTTTAGGACTTCCCACTTGTTAGCCACAGGTAGGGTTGCTCTTTATCATGTCTACAATTGGATTAAAAAAAAAAAAAAAAGGCAACAAAGCAGTGTTTCAGAGGTGCACCTATCATGTATGTATGACCCTTTGAGGTGTTGAATGGTGTCTTTAAGGACTGCTGTCTTTTACATCTCCATCTACCTCATGTTATGACAGAATAAGGACTGCAGAGTAGCATGAAAGCTTTGCTTTCCTCTGAACACCTGGTACCACACTGTGGGAAGGGACTCTTCAAAAATAGCTCTCATAAAATTGTGCTTCTCGGCTGACTGAATTTTAACTCAGCTCTGAATTTCCTTCATCTTTTTGCTTTAATGACTGTAGCTTTAATTTTACTTTAATGTTCTTAGCATCAGAATAGAGAGCTTTCTTGTGGCATTAGTTGAGAATGAATACTTTGGGAATTTTTAGTTGATGCCTCCAATGATAACAGTCTCAGTAAGAGATATCCAGAAAGTTTTGTAGAAAAGACTGTTTTTCAGGCACATTTCCAAGGAACAGGCTGCTTAGATTAATTAAGTAATGTAAAAAACATCCCCACTAAGCAAGTCCCCATAGTTCAATTTTTCCAGCAGGAGACCAGAATCATGCACCTTATTTGTGAGGTCACTTCCATAATTGCAACAACATACTTCTTTTGTAATAGCTTCTCCTTTTTAATAGATATTTAAATAGAGGTAATTAAATATGGTTATTTATACCCATCTCCTGAGAGGTAACATAGCAGCACCATGAAAATACAAGTAAATTAGAAGTAGTAAATTTCTGTTAAAAAAGATTGCATTTTGAATCCATGAGTAATATTGGTTGTTAATTGTTAAGACTCTCAGAGTGATAACGTGGAGATTCAAATGCCATACCATACTATACAAAACTGGATTTCAAAATATTTAAATTTAATAAGTTATAGTAGAAAGTGTTACTGCAGTCAGAAATACCATCTGTACATGTATATCTCAGGGACAGGTAGTCATGAAATATTACCATATTTGTAAGGCAAACTTTTCTGAAAATTGGATCCAGTTGTTTTTTGCTTCTTGACCTTTTTGGGTGCCCATTTCTAATCATGAAGCTCTTCTGTCTGTGTCCTAATCAATGGGTGATAGTCATGGTGCATTTGTGTCATGGTGCAAACACCATCCAAATACATTTTGTTTCTTACATGTACACTGGAACTGGATCCACATGGCTATGTTGCCGATCATGTTCTGGTGGCAAAGTGACAAGCATCTAAAGGTTAGGAGTTTACATTGGCTCAGGCTGAACATAAATGTTCATAATTTCAAATTCTCCTCAACATACTGAAATGTCTTTGGCCTCCTAAAGTGGCATAGATAGTGTATAGGTAGTGACTACTTAATAAAAACATCATCTGCTTTGTGTCCAGATAGGCAGCAAAGGAAGCAAGACCTTCTTATCGTTTGAGTTTTCAGACCTTTTTCCTGGACTTAGTCAAAACTAGGAAGGTAGAAGTCCACAAAAAATGTTTAAAAAGGCAAATAAAATCCACAGACCTTCTCAAGTTCTGCTTTGTATTTTGCATGGCATTAGAGAGAATTACAGCTCATCTCTTCCTGTTTTCACAATGACATCCCTGAACAGTTAGAAGCAAGAAATTTGCTTCTTAAATCCCTTTCAAACTCTTACAGAGGAACAATCAAATTAACAAGTGGTAGTCGAAAGTTAGTCATTTCATATTGTCTGTGTTATGCTATGACATTCTGATTTTCTTTTCCTTGTTTAATAATTATATTTAAAGAACTGAAATAAATGGAATGAGCTGCTTTTCCTGTCACCCTAGCCCAACTTTGTTATTCAGTTGCCTGCAAAAACTGCTTATAGGATCTGTTTCTGTTATGAACATTATCCCTTCTTTCCACAACATTTACCTGGAAAATAAGAGTAGCTTGATCCTAAGTGAACTTACAAAACAGACATACAGAATTAATCACAAGCACCTTTACATCATCTGAGAGCAGAGGTTAGTGGTCTAGGCTTCCTCAGTAGGGAAGAAGAGATACGTTTTGAGGGAGATCCTGACCTATCCTGTTCTAAGAAAAAGTCTAAGGAAGTTGGGATGAATGCCTTCTGAATGTGTTCCTTTATACTGAGCTTAGATAATGGTTATGGGTGAGACATCTCATTTCAATAGATATAAATTCAGCAAATCCCACTCACTGCACTTTGGTATGATATGAATGTCTGGGATTGTAGGGTAGGGCCCTGAAAGAGCATCCTTTGCTGACTCTTCTGTTTCCCCACCCCTGAAATTCAAACAGAAAGATCATTTTAAAATAGTAACAAAAATAAAGTTAATAAATAGACATGGAGAATTGAAATCTGATACCTGCGCTTTTCCAGAAATAATACTTCTTCCCTTTAAGACTTAGAGTTCTGTGGCTACAAAGCAACGGACCTGTAGCTCCCTTCCAGCTAACATCCGTTCTGTCCTACTTTATTATTTTTGTGCTGGTCTGTTCAGGACACAAAAACACTGACCACAGTGCTACAGAAAAAAACACAATTGTATTCTTCCTCAAGACTTGCCATCAGCAAGATCTCTGGTCAGTCTTAAGGTTATAAGAATGGCCTTGTCTTGTCTCTCTGAAGCACAGGACAATTTAAGAAGAAATTAGAAGAAAGGCTAAGAGAAGCTGAATATATATAGAGAGGTGATATCTCATTGCTAGGCCAAAAGGATACATTTGGAAGAAAAAAAAAACACAAAATTTGGATAAGCACAGATATGGGAGAGTTTGGCTCTGAGTTTAACTTAATTCTTTTAATGTGTAAGAGTATTCAAGAAAAAAAAACAAAAACAAAAAACCACCACCAACAAAAAAAAAACAATACCTGAGGGATGTTAACAAGGAGTAATGATGATATCCTCAAATCCTGTAGTATAGAGAGAGTAAGAGGGAGATAATTACTGTTTGTGAGAGGTTACCCAGAGGTGCAGTAAGGGAAAAAACTGTAATGAGCCATAAAACCACTGACTCTGTTGAGGTCATGATTTTAGTCTCCAGCAGAGTTACAAATTTCAGTTCCCAGACTCATCTTTGGAAGCTTTTATTTTTTATTTTTTCCTTCTGGAACAGGGCTCAGGCATAGCTCAGGAAGTCCTCCATAAAATGAGGAGGACCCTGTGCATAACTAGACAAACACAAACTTTTTGTGATTTATATAGGTCAACAGAAATAAAGTCCTGAACTTTACATATACATTTTTATAGTGTAATAGTCTAAGAAAAAGTATTTTTCCTGCATTTTCTGCTATCCAAGCATAACCATTAGCACTGACAAATCTTGTTAAATTCAGTTTTTACTTATACCACTCTTACAGTACAGTCCAAGCTGCAAAGGAAATATCAGTAGTTATGTTCATTCTGATTTCAGGCAGATCAAAACTTATTTATAGTCTAAAGAAATATTTCAGTGTTTGAGCAGACTGCTAAGCCTGATTTTCATATAAACAAAGAGGAAATGAAAGGGGAATTTTAGATTTGGTAGTTAAAAGTTGCCATACTTTTAGTTACATGAGTGACCAACTCAAGAGAGTTTCCTCCATTGCAGGAAGATTAGTGTAAACTCCCTTTTAAAATGAATAATCTTACCTATTGTATGAACATTTAAAAAAAAAAAAAAAAAAGAACAATGTGTGTTTCTTGCTGTAACTTCAGATGTTCAGTATAATATATTCTTCCAAGATTGATAGTAATAGATTATTATCAACCAAGCAGGAAGCTCCAACTTCAGAAGGTTTACAGGTACCTATCCACCGATTAACTCCAAAAATCTATTATTCATATGAATGTAAGATAGATTTATACAGACATGTATATATAAATATGAGGTATATAATAATATAATGAAGATTCTTTGATTGCCTTTATGCTGTAGTTGAAATAAGGTGCTTGTGCATTCTCTCCATTTGTGGTATGCATTTGTTGGTCTAAGGTTTACTCTGAGTAAAACTATCCTTAAAGCAAACACTCAATTCTATGCTACATCTCTGAACCTGTAGGGCAACTTCATGTGGTTTCAACTTCAACACTTTGACAACAAATATGAAATCCACACAGGACAAGCAGCTGCACAAGAAAAATTTGTAACACTTAAACCATAGTAAGAAACATAAGGCTCCCATAACAAACTACGCTTTCCCTTTCTCTATTTAGTCCACTAAGAGTGAATTATTCTTTATAATCAAGCTAAAGCTCCCCTAGTCTTGCCATTTCATCTGCAAGTTTGTTGAAAATTAAAGCTCAGCATGAAGCCTCCAGAGAATTATTCTGAGTTAATAACACCTGCAAAGAACAGAGATTTCACTGTGAGGTAAATTGCTGTGTGATTGCCCACACATCAGCAAAAATTATAATTGGGAGAAACTGAATATTTTCTCTGTATTTAACTGGTGAGGATTTTGTGGGGTGTCATTTTACGTTAAATAGTAGAGTTATAATTTGGAATGTTTCACAGCAACAGATAATGTTTGTTTTAACAGCAAGATTTCTTTTCTATGAGAAGATTTCTGTTACTGTCAGCTGCTATTTCAACTTTATGCAAAGCACATTTAGAAACCTGTCTTAATCTTAGGGAAAATTATCAGAGATCGGCTTTAAACTGTGTGTTTTTTTCCCCCTGTGATTTCTTGTAAATTGAAAAGTTAATTCTTTCTCCTACCTAACTGTACCTCATAAATATTAAGCTAAATAATGATTTTAATTTCTACATCTGTAGCATATGTACACACAGCAGCTCCCTGGACAGCAATGGAAACTACCCAAAGCAAACTTTTTTGTTTCTTACATATGATTCAGGAATACACTAATAACTGACATGAAAAAGTCAGATGGTGTTCCTAAATCAAATTGGATATTAACATTATCATATATCCCCAAAAGGAAAGAGAAACAAAGAAAAAGTCAAATTATCTTGTCTCCATATTGTCCTGCATTCTTATACACTGAGGTATTACTGTCTGCAGTTTCCAAGAGCCCTCTATCAATTCACAACGCATGTTTGGAGTAGGATTCAGGCTTCTGTTTTATGACAGTGACAACCCCAGCAAGAAATGGATGAAGCTTGTATCACTCACGACAGTTCTACATGGGCAGCTAATTTTTGCCTGCGCTTTGAAGAGAACCAGCTCTGGTCCTCCGGCAGAGAATCTGTGCTGGCAAGATGTAGTGCTGAACTCAATAGATTACTTAGAGACTTAGTTGCTTTATTCAGGCACATTGCCATGCAGCATGGCTGGACGTGCCTTCTGGATTGGAGCAGTTTGGGCTCTGCCTGTTCATCTCTGGGTGGAAGGGTTTTTGTGTCTTTCAAAGTTACAGGGTTTCATTTAAATCACAGTGCACAACATAGTTTGAGCCTTACTTACTAGAAAATTCTTTGTTCTAAAAGAATATACTTCTGAATTATGTACTGAATACTGCCAGGAGTTTGTAGGTACACTCCTCTGTCCCTCCCTATTAATCTCCTGCCACCTTTATCACTTATGCAGCTGACAGAGATAGCTCAAGAGCTTGTCTCACTGAACTCAAATTTAGGACTGTAATCATAGCAATGTCTTTGTGCGTGTGTTTTTGTTTTGGTTGGTTATTTTTGTCCTTTTTTACTCCAGTTGTAGCAGAAAAAAAAAAAAAAAAAAACAAAAAAAAAAAACAAAAACACCAACAAACAAGAAAACAATATAAAACAAACAAAAAACACCAAAACCCTGGTTAAAGACTAGAGGAAGAGGAACATTCCTAGGAGAATGACATCTGGTTTCAGATGTGTACTCTTAGCATAGTAGAAGTTGCTTCACAGAATTCCTGTCATATGCCTTTCATAGTTACTCAATAAAATATCCCTGGTGCAGAAGGCTAACTCATAAGAGACAGGGAACTCATAAATTCATGAATGTGTTGGACAATAACACGTAGTGGGTGCTGCTGCTGATATTCAAAATAGATGAGTTATCCTTACTGTAACACAGCTTAGGGCTAATATAACACAGGTTCATTTCCTTGTATCAACATGGGATGTATTAAAAAATAATTTGCTGGGCAAGATGAGGCTTTTCAGGCACAGATAATTCTACTACCTGCTCCAGAAGCCACTGAGAAGTTTAACAAAATAACAAATACCTTCTGATTAACTTATCTTCCTTTCCCACAACCCTTCAGAGCATTTTCCTTTTTCACTTCCAACAGGAATTGTAGGTAAGTGGGCTTCCAGCACAGAATCGCCTGTGAATGGTGGCCTCCAGCTTCAAGCTTGTGATGTCTGTGTCACTGCTTATGGATCATGCTAGAATTTATCTCAGCTGTTACAGGGCTAGGCAAAGACCTGGTGTATGGCTCAGGGCTATAGGGAAGAAGAGAGGAAGCAGGTGTGCTGTATAAGCATACCTCCATGTGTCAACAACCATTCTCTTGTCAGATGGATTTATCAGCTCCAGCTGCACTGCTCTAAGAGTGGATCTTTCAGTATATATTTATCTAATGTATTATGTGTATGAAATATGCTGTCAGTTTCTTTCAGATGAGAGTTTTGTAGCATAAGGAATGTAATTATATGAATGGTCTAGCATCACCATAGGTTCTCACAGTATGATCCAAAGAACCATCTAACAGCATCCTATTTTGCTAAGTACTGTATAGTTGTAATTAATCCCTAGAGAAAAGCCAAAGAAGAAATGAGTTGATTGCCATTTAAAATATCAGAAAAATGATACACTAAGAGAATGTGTGTTGAGAAAACCACTGGTAGTTCAGAGAAGCAAAGGTGGAAAAAGAAAAGGTGTTGTGCTGTGGGTTTCTAGTTCATGTTTCAAATGTTCTGTGTGATGGACAAACTTCTGCTGTTTCAAAGCTTCTCTTTTCAAAATGGGAAAACGTGGATAAAGCATCTTAAAGAGGTAAGAATAATGCCCCATCTGAAAAATAGGACTCCAAGGTATACAAACCACTTTACTAGATGTAAGGGGATGTAAAGGGATGTTTTTCTATTCCTGCTCTATGATACAGATATATGCCTGAATTTAGGTGCTTTTCTATGAATTAGGTTCTAAATTTGTGCGCCATTTATGGGAGTTCTGTGTACATGAGTCACATCTATAACTTTGAAAGATTCTTGGAAGTTAAATGTCATAAAAATAGGAGACAATAAAAAAAAATCATCAAAAACAACAACAACAAAGCACTGTTGTTTTTTCTAGGTTGTCCTGGGGCCAAGAAGAATGAGTTCCTGACGAGTGTTTTGGATGCACTGTCCACAGATATGGTGCATGCAGTCTCTGATCCATCATTGTCTTCTAGCCGGTGGGTTTCAGATCCTTTTTTTTTTTTTTTTTTTTGTCTTTAAAAGGGCTCTGGCAGTGGTGAATGAATTGTTAAAAACTTTGAGAAGTAATTCTTCTCCTGCCTTCACAAAGGGTAAATTTCCAAGAATCTATCTGTCTAGGATAGTTTACTTCAAATTTACCACTGTGGAGTATGTCCACTAAACAGAGATACACCTGATGGCTGAGTTCTCATCATCATCAGAACTTAAATTTATCTGTAGCTTCTGGTGCAACTGTGCCTTGGTCTTTCTTTTTCTTGTCAGCCTTTGCTTGATGAATATGTGCTGCCTTCCTGATTTATGTTTTGCCTACTTGCTACTAAAACAAATAAATGCTTTCAACACCCATAATTAAAAATACATAATTAAAAACACATAAGTGTTGGCAAACTTTGGGCATCTGCAGGTCAGGTGCTTACTACCTGAAAGGAGGGGGCATTTATTATTATAGCTCACCCTGTAATTCAGTACATTTTGGTGTTTTATCTGAAAGCATCCATCATGGGTTGTAATTGAGTCTAGGTATTTGGTGATGTTGACTGTTGACATACTTCAGTTATGTAGATTATGTGTTTTCATGTTCCCGCCATGTCTGTCTTTCATTTATTTCTCTCTTCAGTTTTCTTTGTTTAAGGAAATGAAAGGAGAAGGCGCAATGTTCTGAGAACTGTGCTGACCTCAATACAGCTTAAGAGAATTAACTAAAAGGAGATTATAGCCCTTTGGGTAAAATTTAGCATGCAGTTGGCCAAACTGAAAAGAGAAATATTCACTGCAAGAAACTAGTAGCCAAAAGCAGAGAGGCTCATGTAGCAAAACATCTAACAATGCTTTAACTATTCAGAAGCAAAGGAATAAACCGAGGTTTCAGTACTAGAATAAAGACTTAACACCTATTTTCTGTTTCAGGGTTTCAGAACCTGATCCAAATCACACTCTGGAAGAGAGAGTAGTCCACTGGTATTTCAAACAACTAGATAAAAATTCCAGTGGTGACATTGGAAAGAAAGAAATTAAGCCTTTCAAAAGGTTCCTAAGAAAGAAATCAAAACCTAAAAAATGTGTGAAGAAGTTTGTGGAATACTGTGATGTGAACAATGATAAGTCCTTGTCAGTTCAAGAATTAATGGGTTGCCTGGGAGTAACAAAAGAAGAAGGTAAAGCAGAAACAAAGAAACGCCATAGTAAGAACCTTTTATATCTTTTTGTCTAGATTTTTCAACCCATAGCTTTTGTTTAGGGCAGATGACAGGAAAGCAGCTTCTGGGTATGCAAATTATCTCTTTGTTCTGAGAGAAACAAAAGCTTTTCAGCCCAGTAGATGCTTGTTTGTTGGAAATATGCTTCTGCATTTAGAGCAGGAAACCTGAGGATACAATGCCATTGACATGACACCATATCATCACTGAAAAGCCTGTTCAATGTCATTATTGTAATATGTTCTGAATGAGTGCAAGTATCACACTCGTACTTTCCTGGATTCCTGCTGGGAGGAAAAAACGTCGTTGAGCTTTCTAATGACTTATTTCTCAAATGTGGTTTAGAGATGATGTGAGGAATGTGGTCATCTACCAAACAGGTGGGACAATTGTCAGTTACTTGCTGCAAAACTGATAGAAAGAGGAACAATTAATTACAGTGTATAATGTTCCTTGCAGAATTCAGTCACAGAATTCCTGAAAACAAAGAAGAATCTAAAATACTTTGTAAACAATAGAAGAACATATACAGTAACTCCATACTGTAAGAAGCTGTAGAAAATTAATGTGGGCAAATTGTTCTGTTTGCTTTGGACGCTAAAATGAAGCCAGGAGAGTAAAATAAAAGAGCCAAAGGAAATGAAGAGCATGACAAGTGGGAAATGGTTATATTCAAGTCTAGAAAGGTTATGTTGCAGAAAGGCGGAACAGCTCTATGTTGCACTAATAAATTGTTCATGTCTCATGGAAATGGATCTCTCAAAACAAACATGAAATCAAGATTTTTTTTCTGATATTTTGTGGACTTAATAATAATACCTTGCAATTTTCACTTATGCAAAGGTAAAATACTGTATATGAAGGTGGCTGAATATTGTTGTCTTTATGCTATAAAAGTGGAAAAAATAAATGTAACACTTTCTTTTTCATTTAGACTATTTGGTAATCCAGTGTCTTAAAATGGAGGCCACAATAGTCACTTCATATTTTAACATCCACCTCAAAACAATTCTATCCTGCCATAACCAGCACTCTTCGCTTTTATACTAGGTGAAATTGGGTCTGACATCATTGTAACTGAGATTGACAAAACCAAGATGCTAAGTTCTGCCCTAGCCTCCCAAGTTTGCTTGTGAAGTTGAATGAATCAGCAGACTGATATAACTGGTTTACTTTTATCAATTTTTATTTTTATTATTTCTCTCTTCTTTTAGAGGATATCTTGGATTTTGACACTAAGCAGAAACTTAAAAGCCAGCAGCAATAATCTTGCTGTTTTACAGATTAAATGTGAACAACATATTTGGCTGCTAGACCTGTTTCTGTGCAATATCTTTAAGTAAACTGAATACTTCCAGACAGTCTTTGCTTTTACATGCTTCTTTCCCACAAGTATAATAGGCTATATTTACCCCTAAAGATTTAATAAGTTTGAAATACTCAATACTGAGTAGGTGCAGTCTGCAAATGCCATGTATTAGCTGGCCAGAAAAGCTGTCATTCAGCATTCATATGAAAGAAGCAATGCTGGTACTGAGGAAAGGGGGGGAAAAAAAAAAAAAAGATGTTTCAATTAAAGTTTTTTTTTTTTTTAACTGCAGTTACCCTGCTCTAAAAATTGCTTTTTTTTAATCAGTTCTTAGGATGCTACATATAACTTGCAAGTCGTATTTATGATGTTTTATTTCTTTTAGCAGCTCCTAAAACCAACACTGAGAGCACTTCACCTAGCAGGCAGGTGAGTACTGAGGAGAGCAAAATCTCTATTTCTGTTATCATTGCAGCTTCAGAATGCATTAGTCTGCTATTCTACATGCAAACACAGATCCATGTCCTAATTAACAAATCTTGGTTTTGTATTTATCTAAGAAAAGTCATTCAGTCAACTACAGGTGCAGAGAAAATGTACCAAAATGCAAAGTAGAATAGGGCTGCCTGTGGATGTTCCTAGTAAAGTGTAATCTGACATCCAGGCTAGTGATAATTTGATGACTGTAACTGAGCCTTCACATAAGTCTTCTGCATTCCTGAATGACAGCATTCCCATACACTTTTAAAAAAGTGTCCTGCATTATCTTCATTTACCTTTTGCTTTAACTGAATTCTGTTAACTTTCCTATGTCACACTATAGACGCAAATTTACAGTGATTGAAATTACTCTTTGTGCAACACGCCATGTATTTCCCATGCCCTGTGAAAATCTATATATTCTGTGAACACCACTGAATTGCTCTGTGGTGGTTTTAGATACCTTTAAAGATCTTAGTAGAAAGAAAAGAGCTGTCATTTTGAAATGCCTTTGCTGACTCTGTAAAATGATGCTAGAGAACATAGGATTTGCATCAGTCTGATAATGTATGCTAAAACTAAAATTGGTTTGGTCTGTGGAATGATTGCAACAAATAAAATGTCAAGTGCCCTGACAACATAATCCATGATCTGTTTTTGCATCAATTTTCTATAAAGACTCTACCTTGCCCTTCTGAATAACACCAGTGTATTTCACTCATAGAGTTTTGGTTACACATGGCATTCAGAGCTAAAAAGGCACAAAAGTAGAATTTTTAAATCAAGGTAAGTTAGACATTGACAAAGAGAGGCTCAAATGGAAGATAAGAAAGAAAGTTAAAAAACAAAACTGACAAAAAACATCTTCATATATCTTTATTTCTATTTTTGTTACAATTAATCCCTCTTCCGGACAACATGGGAACAACTTTGTGACACTTTTACATGTGTCTGAAGAAAGACTTGTGAATCTGCCAGTTATTTTAATAATTTAGTAAGATAATCAACTTCTTACTGTTCTTGCCTCACTTTTGTATTCTTTAGAGAAATTAAATGGTTAATGCCCACAAAAACATCAGTGAATCACAGAATCATAGAATATCCCAAGTTGGAAGGTACCCATAAGGATCATCCAGTCCAATTCCTGGCACCACGCGTCTACCCAAAAATTCAGACCATATGACTGTGCACAGTCCAAATGCTTCTTAGAGTGTATTATAACATCAGCTCAGGTAATCCTGTATCTGGGAAAATAGGAATTTGGTTAAAAATACCTCATTAGTTGTGGTCAATGTCTTCCCATCTATCAGAAAGCTATATTAATTTATTAAAAACTGAACCCAGGGTGAACCTCCCCACAAGCCAAAAAAGCCTTCCTGTCATTGTTGCTATCCAATTTGTTGCTTGCTTTGTCTCTGATTTGTTTGATGTTAGGTTTGCACTTCCTAAGGCAAGCTCAACATTGGTTGTGGGTTTTACCAAAGACCTCCTACATACCTTTGAAGGAATATAAAATGTTCTCGCAGCTTGAGGGATGTGATAAGTTTCTGTTTGTTTAAACAAATGTTTGTGGTCTTAACTTTTCAAGTTCCCTCCACAAATCACTTACGCTTTAAACAAAGCAGCCTGAAAACAATTATCCTGTCGGAACTGAAGAACATTCAAAGGGGTTATTTTAATTATATAATGGCAATTACTGGCACACGTGCATTACACTTGAAGCATGACAAGCCCTCTCCCCTTTCTTGTAATCTGATCCTGACTTGCAGAATCTGTAATAAAAGTGTCCTAGAGCTTCTATTTATTTTTTATTTTTTAATTTTGTCCAATAATTTTGCTGAATCAGCACTAATTATTTTAAAAGCTGTTGCTGACAAATGATAGCCTTGAATTAAGGCTGGCTCAGCAAACCATCTGTTGGCAGTTTCATACTTGAACAATACAAGGCTGCAAATACAGAAGGTGGCTTTCATCACAAAAGTTTTCACTTGAAAGGAAGTTATTAGAAAGAAACTGGACTGGGAAGCTGGTTAAAAGAAACCACTCATCTGAGAAGGAGTGATCAGATTGGTATTATTCAGGAGACAGGCATTCAAAAGCTCATTTTCGACTAGTGCATTATAGTAGTTGTTATATATGTTTATATGTGCTTATGCATGTATTGCTGAATACTTTTTTAACATATGGGCACATTGAAGCTTACAGAATGAAGGCAGATATAGATGCACTAATGTACTAGAAGCAGTTGTTGTTCTAAATGAGGTCAAGTACATGATGGATCTGACCCAACTGAGGCAGCGGCCAGGTGTATTTCCCTTTCTCAGCTCCACCCTGTCCAACAACTCACATACTCACATACTGTCAATGAGACCCAAAGGATCTTTTGCAGCCCAGCCTAAAGTTTACAAGGAAACTATAGAATGTTCATAAGACTTTGGCCAGCAGCCCATTCCGTATGCATCACATGCCATAGAAGGTTATATTGCACCAGGGACTTGCCTAGGCAATTGCTAGAACTGTGCATTTGATATGTATACATTTAAAGCAGCCATAGGTAAGAAATGGTAAAGATGTTGCTCATACCCTTCATATATGCCATGAAAGCCTACAAGGCACCATCATTGTATTTCCTATATATATGTGTGTGTGTGCAGAGCTCTTGTCCTGACAGTAGCATGTGGATACTGTTGAAATACAAAGAGAGAAATGTTTATACTTGATTATTTGAGGACATCATTAATAATGAAAAATTTTTCAACTGTCTTTCAGCAAGTTTCTAAGAAGCAAGGGTGAACAGCTTACTGATCCAAGGCAGATCTCTTTGACATGTGGGAGATTTCCTCACCAAAAGGCAATAAGAACAACTGTAGTATTTGCACTTTGTACTTAAAATGTAAATTCACTTTGTAGAAATGAAATATTTAAACAGACTTTTTTTTTTTTTTTTTATCTGTGAAAATGTAATGGCTAGTTTTGAAAAATTATCACATACAATGTATGTGCATTCTTCTGTTGTCTGAAATATGTAAAACGTGTTGGAGATGTAAAAGTTTGCATTTAAACTTTTTTCTTTTTTCTTTTTTTTTTTCTTCTTCTTCTTTTTAGTAGTTCTTTGGCAAATACTAGCAAAGAAACCTGATTCTATGTATTTTGGTTTCAACAGTATACGTTGTTTTTCTTAACCAATACTGTCATTTAAGTAGAGTTACGCTGAAAAGTCTACTGTATTCTCAATTTTGTCCAAGCAGTGTTGGATGCTTCAGATTTCCATAAACTGAGGGAAGTGTGTAAAATGCTGTTGACTTGTTCTTGCAGTTTTTAACTAAACAGAGTTTTTCACCCATGGCAATATTTTGTTTCATGTAGTGTTTATTATTACCAAAGATCATGCAATGAGAATGCAACCACTAACCGATTCAAAGCAGTTATTCTACAGTTAGGATTTTTGTAAAAAAATGTATCAAAATGTATCCTTTTATCCATTTTTTTTTTTTTTTGAGGTGCCTGCTAATATAAGTTGTAATAAGTTGTAGTAGTTTTTTTTTTTTCTTTTTTTTTTTCTCCCTTCCCCCCCTCCCCCTTTATTTTTTTTTAACACAGCAAACCAAGAACAAGTAAGGTGGATAGATGCGACTCCAGTCTGATTCAGCATGATTCTGTGAAAAGCATAGAAGATTTGATATGGATCAGAATTGTAAATCTAACTCTAAAGAGACAGAGAAAGCTAAACAGTTTTGTCAACCTTTTCTTCTTCTACACCTGGCTCTCCCCATCAACTCTTTGCTTTGCCTCGGGGCCCACTAGAGGTAAAGCTGAACAAATTATGAAGAGTTGCCTTAAAGAGGGGCTACTCACATCACCTCTGCCTGAGGGTTCCTTCTTGCTGTCTGAAAGAAGCTCTCACAAGTTTTTGTAACTTCTCTGTCATTTCCTCCCCAGCTCCCAACATTTTTGTATGTGTGCCTAGGGTGAATAAGAACTTGTGGGTGTGAGCAGGAGACCCAAGTAAATAAAGGTTCAGCTCTTAAACAGCTGTGAGTTACAAGGAGCTGGGTTGATCAATGCAGTGGTAGATGGACTGCTGGCATCTAGGAACTGACATGAAAAATGGAAAAAAAGGAATGTTGCAACAAGCAGTGATTTCATTTTGGTTTGTTTAAATAATGTGTGGGATCTGACAAGTGACTAACTAATCATAGTAGCACCCTGGCTCAAGCTTTTACCTGGAAAAGCTATGTTGCAAATAAAAATGTTTCATTTTAATTCAACATACGGATATATGCTGAGGTGATAGGAAACACTGTATGCATTGGAATTGTACCCCAGAAAATATGTACTCTAAGCTTTGGTAACAGGAGGAACTAAGTTAGAACTGTGTGTTATCTTGTATTTTTGTATTAAAAAGTATTTGTTATTCTTTTATGATGTTAAGCTTTGAATTTAATCTTCTTTATAGATTAAAGCTCAGTATGTTATCAAACTATGCTAGTGGTTTTCTTCTGTGACATGGAGAATTTTGGAAACAGGTACATACAATTACGACTTCACCATTGCAATAAGTTTACAAGAAACCTCATGACCTCATATTGCACTTATCTTCTGTTCTTTCCCTGACCCCTTACTGTCTTCTTTCCTTAGGTTCATACCTTATTATCTCCCGAAATTCATGCCTTATTTACACCACTACTTTCTCAAAATAGTGATTTTGAGGCCAGATTCTTTGTTGCTGCCATCTCTATATAGTTTCAGCTTGTTCTTTTGCCTCTTAGTGAAGTTCAATGTGGCACTTTTCCCCTCGGTGTAACTGTAAACTGCCGGGCAACCTTCAACCAGACTGGAAATGATGAGCAGAAAAAGGCAGAACATGAGGAATACTCAACAGGCAAAACATGAGGAATATTCAATACCTGAATAGTTAATAGCAGTATTTTGTAATTTTAGATTTTGTAAGAATCATCTAATTCTATCACTGTGGCCTTTGGACACAATACAGATGTGTGCAATTAAATATTTTGCTCTGTCTGTGAATGGAAGATGAATGCTATGTCCATGAATTTGAAGTGGCAGCCTATTTAAACTGGAAAGGTGTGTGGGGAGGCAAATTTTAACTAGCCTTCCTTATTCAAAGAATAGCCTTAAGAGCTTATTAAGTCACAATAAATGCTACATGCATTCTCTTGGATATCCAAGGACTTCTGTAACATTGAGTCATTTGATGACTCAACAGTGATGGAAGCTCAAAGTATGTCATCTTTGTGCATGTTTTGGTATTGTCACATAGTTTATGGTCCATATATTTTAGCGATTAGACCATTTTGCTACAATCAATACCTAGTTCTCATAGTTCTATTTAGAGTTCTGATCCTTAAATGGAACACATTTGAGAGCTTGGTAAATTTGCTTTTAGTTCCTATATCTCCTTTATACACACCTGTGTGTATAGTGAAACTCAGAGAAATCTTGGCTCTTCTAGTTGTAACGAAGCATGGCCTTGATATCAAAAAGGAATCTATGTGGATAGGCCCTCAGGCTCACACCACAGTACCAGTGTTTATTTAGTTCCACAATAATTAATTAGTTCTAGCTTTTTCCCCATTCAAAGAATTGCTACAATTCAGATGCAATTTTAATTCAGCTCTTATTGAAAACACAACGTATGTTCTGGTTCTCATTGACTATTATTTGTTCTAGTTCCAGCTGTTGCTGAACAGATTTATTTAGAGCTTTTATAAAGTTGTAAGTAGAAGACTATTAACTTCGTAAAATGTCTATGTGTTCAATGATTTGTCCAGTCTGTTGCAATGTCCATTAGTCAACAGGCCACACAGTAAGAAATGTTCCATGTTTTGTCAACACTTTGGATAACTTTCTCATCCTGGTCCCACCCCTAGAAGTAGGCCAACTTCATAGTTCCAGTTTTACCAAAATCACTTAATTCTCATTCTTCTTCCAGTATAGCTTTCAGACCCTCATTTTGTAGAACTGGACAACATATGAGTGCTTGGAATTACAGTGTTTCTTGCTAATATAATTTCAGATAACAAAGGTAGAAGAGAGCAAAAAGCCATCAATTCATATGAGCATAAGGGAAAAGACTTAAACTACATTTTCTCTGCATATACATCAAGTGTTACACTTCACAGTTTTCTCACTGGGACCAGGTTTTTGACCTTCATAAGTGCCATAAGCCACTGCAGAAGCAGTTTCCTAGAAAACTGTAAGGAGGAAGGAAAATATAAACTGCTTAATTAAAGATATTTAAGTATGTGCAGGCTTTGATAGTTTTAGGTAATGTTTCCTTTAATAGTAGTAATAAAAGATGGATTAAAAGGGGTTAAGAAATCTTCCCTGGCAAGGATAGTTTAGCTGTCCCTTTTAAATATTTACATTAGTGTATTGTATAACTAGGATTTACATTAGAAACTGGTGTGAAAGAGTCTTTAATGTCGAAAGTGAAAGGTTTATTACTTTTGTTTTCTTTGGGATGGCAAATTGATGTCATTTTGGAGTAATTACTTTGACGTTAAATAGCAACTAGCTAAATTTATTGATGCCTGAAACATTAGAACGATTATAGTAAATTACTGATACAAACTGTACTCTTTGTCCCATTTAATTATTCCAGTTCAAGTTTTATAAGTGAAAATATGCCCTTTGTTTAAAAAGCATAAATATTGCATGTTATTTTTTTCTTTAAACAAAAGCGTATGTGGAAAGCATTCAGAACAACACATTTCTCTATAATGTCAAATGTGGGGGGTAACAGGGAGAGAAGCCTGTTTTTCATCTGGTTTAGCAACAGAAATATTTGCAATCATTTGCCTTTTCTACATTCACCTTCCCTGTTTTGTCATTTGCTTTATCCCCTGACTCACCTTCCCTGTTTTGTCATATGCTTTGTCCTCTTACTAATGTTGCTGCTGGAACACAATGCCTGTTGGAAAGGAAGACAGCAAAATGAGAATCAGTTCTCTGCATTTGTACAGTATGTCCATAAAATACAGTCAATGGAGGCATCCTTTCCCTAGGGTCTCTATTCTTGACATTAATTCAATACAAAGAATATCTTACTTCGTATCAAATACAAAATACTTCATATTGACATAGAATCTGTTCCAATCTGGAATGAGTACTTTATGAAGAAAATAACTAATAAAAGTCTATGAGATTGTAGGCAGAATGCTGCAATTGTATATTACACCAGAAATAACAGTTTATAAACATTCATAAAGCTCACTCGGTACATGAAGAACATCCATGAAGATGCCTGTATCTGTTCTAGGCAATTACTTGGGAAAGGAAAAAAAAAGTAATGAATGATCATTATTTTCATTAAACCATGACTGGCCAACATCAGATGATTGAGGTGATTGGGATAAAATTTTGCTTTAGAAAGGTTTTTTTGTTTGTTTGTTTTTGATTTAGAGTTTATTTTTATGTTGACATGTCCCTTCCTTTATCTAAAAAGCAAGAAGTGTGGACTTCAAAAGGGGCATTTTGACATGAATTTTATCCCAAAATTAGAGGTTGTGAAAAGTAGCAACATTGTTACTCTTCCTCCTAACTTGAGATTATTTTAAAAAATCATTTTTGTTTGAAAAAAGACAGGTTTCTGACCATTCATTTCTCACGCTTCATCTGAGTCTCATTTTACAGTCTCTGTGTACTTTGTTATCCCTGTATGAGTCAAAGAAATGCTACATTTTCATTTAACAGGTTTAGAGCCTAAAGATGGATTTTGCTCTCTATGCACTCAGAAGAAGAAAATCGTAATATGGGTAAGGGTATTTATCCCAGTTTATATCTGCACAACACAGGTGAAGCAGTGAAGCCATGGCAGTGTGATTTAGTGACCTGCAGAAATATATATGGTACTATCCTGCTTTGCAAAGTAAGTCTGCTGTGGGACTGAATGCAAACACACTTAAATCTAAATTAATATCCTAGCATATCTTGATCATTTACCAGACAATTCATCTAAATTTGATGCTTGCAAAAACCCATTCTGACTACTACCTGAGGAACAGCTCTAGTTCTGTCAGCATGCAGCTCCCAAGGTAGTCTTCCTGAACCCACAGCTTGGGTTCAGTTGTCTGAAATCTGAGGCTGGGACATCAATGGGACTAAGAACCAGAACAAAGAATACAAGAAAAAACACAATGACAGAAACTGTAAATTACAGGATATTACTCCGTAGCTGAGATTTTATTACCCTGGTGGGTTATATCCACTGGGAAAAAAAAAAAAAAAAAAAAAAAAAAAGGTCTGAAACCCCCTGCCCTGTATCATGAATGACAAGCCCTAACTACTTGCTTCTCAATCCATCAAATCCATCCAGAACAATCAAGATCAATCCAGAACATCATGCTTCAGCTGTGGGGAGTCAATGCAAGTCTCAGCTAAGGGGTATTTGAGAAGTACCCTGTCACCCATTCAACAAATGCATATGCTCAGTTAACTCCCACCTAAGAATTCCTCTTTATTTTACAGCACCATATGATGAAACAGCCTCTGCACACACCAGCTTCTTAATGCTCTGCAGATGGGAAGTATGCTTCTCTCAGTCTGTAGCGTATTTCTTTGTGTTAAACTCTTAGCATTGAGTGAGGAAGCTTATTCTATAGGCCCTCTCTCACTGTTCTCTCAAGAGCCAGAATCATACTGTTGCTGCTTTATATAGATTTCAAGAAGTATTTTACAAGACAAAATATATGAAAGATGAGGTGCTGAAGTGAAAAACAAAGAAAGAGTCACACTCTTTCTTTGACATATACAGTTTAAAAAAAAAAAAAAGACTACTAAAAATAAGAGAGAGAGAAGAAAAAATGAAGTAGAGGGACAGAGAGAGGAAAGGAATGGAAGGAGGATAATGGAGATACCACGGGGAAACTGCAAGGTTGGCCAGAGCTGTGTGTTAAAGGCACATGGGGGAGTGAAGGAGGAGCAGACAAGGAGACTAAACAAATAAGAAAAGAGAAAGTTGGTAGGAATGAGAGGAGAAGGTAAAAGAGGAGAAATGACAGAGGGAAAAAAGAAAACAAAGCACACATAGAAATGCTAGAGACAGAAGAAAACAGAACTGCCCATAAGATATGGATAGGGAAAGAGAAAGTATGAGGGACTTTGCTTGGAGGGAAAAAAAGAACAAAGTGGACACAGGTGAAAAGGACACAACTTCCCTCTTTCTGGAGACAGCTTGTCACTCAGATACTGTGCATACACTTTCTGACCAAGAAAGAAGGTGCAGCCTGCCCTTGAATCACTTCTCTGTCAATACATAAGGTCTGAATTTGGTCCTCTGTATCTTGGTGGCTTGGGTTCTTTGTTCCAAGAGACATTTGTTTTCATGACCAATCCTAAGGCTTTCTTTAGATCCAGGAAGTCTAAGCAGCATTTAAAGAAAATGTGAAAGCAGAAACCAGCATATTTCTAAATTAAGAGCAGATTTGAGAAGGATGAGGAAATCTGAACCACAACAAAGATAAATTTTCTTTTGTATTTCTTATTCAGTAAAGATGCAAGCAAAGTGTAATTAGATTTATTTATTTATTTATTTTATTTTTTCATTGTACCAATAGATCCTCTACAGGCTTGGCTGATACCCTACAGTTCAACTTTTTCTTTAATCAGCACATTGATGGCAAAGGATTACAAGAGAGTGCTGGCTTCTCATTGTCTTTTTTTGTGGTTGCCTTTATGTTCACTCTTGGGGTGGCTAAAACTAATTATATAAATACTTCTCAAAATCTTTAATCTTTACTCTGAAGGTTTGTAACTGTGTGTGAGAGGGAAAAAGACAGAGAAAGAGTGAAAGAAATATGTTCAAGAGAACTTTAGAGTCTATGGAAAATGTAACAGGTTCAGACTGGAATTATGTTCAAGGTACCAAATGTCATGATGACCTGATGACAAGCAGCTTGATTTCATTAGACTTGAATAGTCATCCGGAAAATGACTTGGATAATAGCTAATGAGAGGAAGTGCCTCACATTTCAGATTTTCAGAGGTGCTGTAGAGAAGGTAAAGGATCATGTTCATCATATGCTGTCCTAATGCAAATAGAAAGCAGACATACCCTGGGCATCTGGGAGAGAGGAGAGTGCCAGTTACATGCTGACATAGAGTTTATAAGTGGATTGGGGGGAAAGGACCAGGTGAAGAAGAGGATGACCCTGAGGGTTGCCAGCCATTCTGGTTTACAACCAGTTCCTGCTGCACTGCTTTAAGCCCATAGACTTCTTAACTGTCGAGAAGGATGCTTGCTGCATCCTTGCAGCAAGAAGCATAGCCTGTCAGTATTGATGTTCTCAGAAGAAATTCTGCCTGGAAGCTTTTCACATTGAGCCAGGCAGTACTGCCACAAAATGACAACAGGCACTGATTCACCATCTGCTTGGAGTTCACGTGAGGGGGTGTGTGTGTGTGAAAGAAATGTGTTTTAGTCTCCAGAGTCGCTGCTCTATTTTATCTTTTTGAAATAGAAAGAAATAATGATTTATCTCCTGAAATCTATGACATGCAACTTCCCAGTGCTCAGTTTCCTCTTCACAGTGAGAAACAGGGATCAAGGCACCAGTGTGAGCAAGTTTCATACAGTCCAAATGCCACATCTATTGAGTCAGAAGCATTGAGAAAACACCTCTCTAAGCATTTCCCAGCCAGGCAATATGCTGACTTTTGTGGTACATCAGAAGTTTCATATCCTTCTCATATTTATTTTTTTTTATTTATTTATTTTTAAGTGAAAGAATTTCTATAGCTGAGAGTCAAAATATCTGCTTTTCTTCCACAATAGTATTAAGATTGCAAAGTGTGCCTTCTGACAATAAAAACTACTTTTCAAATGTGGCATTGACAAACACTGACTAGCAGGTAAACACATAAGTGAGTACAGGAGCATAGGGATTCAATCATCACATTCTTCCTTTTACTTCCAACTTTGTATTTTTTTTTTTTTTTAATTTTCAACATTACGTTTGATGGATTTTGCTTAAGAAATTTGTCATTGTAGTCTGAGCCATAGAAATGAAACTAACAGCAACTACTCAGTTTGAGAGATATTTTCACTTATAATTCTTGCTGTAGTTGGCATTAGTTTCCAAACAGAAAATATAGGCCTTGTCACAGAGGAGAAGCCAGTAATGGGCACAATCATAGCCTTGGCTGATTGTAACTGATAGTGTTATCTTTTTATTTGTTTATTTGTTTATTTATTTTTCTTGTGGGATTACAAAAAGTCTTTCACACCACAAAACACCTCACTTGTACCAATCGTTGTCTATATTGAATAGTGCTAATAGAAACTAATAGAAAACACAATGGAGAGAAACCTAACAGGTCATCTCCTCCAGCATTAATATATTGGCGATAGTGCTTTGCTGACAGTGTTTTCGTGCTTTGTCTGTCATGCACTTAAAATATATTTAGCTCATATCATAAATCTCTCAATTGGTATTTGAAAATAAGAAACAGTGAAAATGATTAAAACTATATTTTTTAGGCATGACATTATGCTAGTGAAGTAATTATATTGCAGGGTTTGTTAATGTTCATAATCTTTTACACACAATTCTAGGAGCAAAATTCGGCTTGCAGTGATCTACTATGTGGTTCTGTCATGCTACATGATTTCACAAAAGAAGGTTCCCATTTCTTGAGTGTCTGCCATAAATATAAGGGAGTTGACTGTTTTCATCTTAACCCCCATGTGGTTGTAGTATATCACAGAACTATGAGATAATTGGATGTGGCTGACAGCCTTTGTTTGAAGATAGCAAGGAGTGGAATACAAATGATCCAGGTGGAATTGTAAAGGCAAACCTACATGTGGAAACCTGTAAAATGCCTTCTTGTGCTATTCTTAAACTTGCCTTCTGGTGAACTTTCAACTCATTTTTTTTTTTTTTTTTTTTAAAGAGCAACATTTAATATCAAGTGATGTTACATTTGCTGCAGGAAGATGCATACAAATGTTTCTGCATAAGAAGATAATGCCCCCTGTATAATATCCCTTGTGAATTGCCTCCTATAAACACTCAGTGCTGTGGTTAATAGCAAAACCTATGTTTATGCAGACAACATAACTCACAGGAGGATTTCTGTTACCACAAAAAGATCTCTACCTTTCTTTAAAACTCTGTGCAGACCAGCTGTGTGCTGGTTCACTGGGAACACTGAACCATTGTCCAGATCAGCTGCAGTAAGCAGATTTGAAGAGTGAGGAAAATCTGAGAGGAGAATGTGGAAGCATCAAGTTATCATGTTGTGTTCCTCTGAGAGTTAACATGTAGATGCTCTCAAAGGTAGTGAGTTAAGGTACTCTGAAATACAAATATGCCCAGTTCTTTGAAAGCAAGGGCTGACAGTGTGATGGATGCAGGCTTTGAGCTCACGTTTGCAAAGTGAAGTTACCCTTTCCCTTCTTGCCTCATCCTACAGTGCAAGCAGTGTGTTACTCTGTCATAGCCCATACACTGTAGAGTAGCCATGCTCTTTGCCTTAAAAACCTGTTAGGACTGTGTGCTGTGATGGACTAAATGCACAGCTGTCTAGACACCAGGTTTAAATGTGGTGCTTGGGTACATTACAAAGCAGGACTCCAATGCCATTACTTTAGAACACGGCTTTGTGGGCTCAGCTGCTGAGCGAGACTCCAGACAAGCCCCAGCAAGAGCCATCCCCACAAACAGTGCCAGGCTTACAGCAGCCTTTCCGTCAGGCTTAATCAGCACAGGCATGAATAAACAGATGAAACAGATGGGACCTACTCTGTATTGCATGAAGTTTGCAAGGACTGGCTTCCATGAACAGGGAGGAGAAATGGTCGTTTGCCAGCAGTAAGTTAGGGCAACAATAACTTCAACTTTAATTCACAATAAGACCTCAGACTAGGGCATAGTTGGCCCCAGATACAAAGCAATGTATCTGGGCTTATTGGCTGACTTTCTGAGTAATGAGAAGTATGTGAATCCAAGGTGTGGATTTTGAGAACAAGGCGGTGCTAGTATTACAGACCAGATATACATGTATTTTTTCAAGTTTAATCTTATGTTTTTCTCATAGGTGAAGCTAGGATAAAAGTATCTAATGTGTAATCCAGACATCTGTACTGATGTAATGGTTTAGGCCATCATTAGAAAGAAAAAATGTTGATCCATGTATTGTGAAAAGTCAGCAAATTGTACATTTCATATTGAAGGATCTTAAGAAAGTTGAGTCAGAAGCAAGTGCATAATCCAAAATTAAAGGGTCAATCAACATATTAGGTGTTTTTAGTACAGGACAAAATCTGTCCTGATAAATAGTGCCATAGAAGTTATGTGCACTGCTTATATCCCAGCTGCGTTTTACCATCCTTGTACAAGTCTTAGAATTCTTTTGCAGTAAAAAAACATGGTTGGCAGTCCGGTCTATACATACATCTGTTTCCAGGTGCATGGAAAATCTACAGATTGCATCAGAAAGCTGGGTTACATATGCTCTAGAAAGGCTTTGGAACTGATTCTGAAGAAAAAAATACATACATACATATACATATATATATATGCATCTTTCAGCTTTCATTTATGTGTTTATTTATTTTTACCCTGAAAACAGATACCATACTGAAATTCTCACCAAATGTGGAGAGACTGAAAAGTTGCTAAAATCTATTTGACTGGACTAAAATTGGCATGAAATTTGCGATGAATAGCAAACTCACCCCCAGAAAAGCTTTGCACAAATTTTGGTCAGATTTGACAAAGAACGTTTGCCAGCAGAAGGCAAAAAAATGTTTCCAGAAAGTCAAAATGAAGGATTATTAATTTATGTCTCAGTTGGCTCAAAGCAAGTTTTGTTTGTTTGTCCACTTGACAATCAGATATCTCACAAGGGAGATTCATGTTTGGTTATATTTTCCTCTTGTGGTCTGGGAATGACCAAAATACAAGATATATAGCAGCAAATTCTAGATAACTTCCCAGGTCATGAACTGGGGTGAAACCTTAAATCCGTGGAAAACACTGGAAATTTTTTTAAACAAGGTTATGAATGCAAGCAACACATAAAAAAAAATAAAAATGAAGCAGAGACAATGTATTGCAGTGAAAATATATTTTCTTCGCAAGTTAGAAGTTACACCTGCCAATTCTACCACTTTGGACAACAGACTGACACCCTTATTGCTAAACTATCTCCCTCAGCTAAGGCAATAATCTACATTACCACACATAAGGCAATCCCCACCTACTATGGTCACTAGGACCACTAAACACGGGACATAATATAGTTCAATACAACACTTCCAACACCAGACATGGGATTCTTTTGGCTACAGTCTAACATCCTTCTGCCAGCAGGTGTGAAGGTATTTTTTTTTGTAATCCTTCTATGTGTATATTTTTAAGTTTCTTTGTTAAATCTGCAACTATTATATTATATTTATTTATATATTTTTTATATTTATATATTATATTTATATTTATATATTATATTTATATTTATATTTTATATTTTATATTTATATATATTATATTTACATATATTTTATATATTATTTATATTTATATATTTATTATATCTGCAACTATTTCTCTTCCATTTGTCTCAGCTTGTCTGCTCTTTCAGTAGTCAGTTGTCCTATTAATTTGGTAATGCGGGAAACAGGACAACACACTCCTAAATTACTAGTTTCTAGCTTTTTTCAATTTGTAAATCTTTTTGTAATTGTTGTTCTTTAGTTGGTTGGTGTTTAGTTTTGTTGTTGTTTTTCTTTTCCTTTTTTTTTTTTTTTTTTTTTTGAAGGTGTTTTCTTCACTGGAGTCAATACAAGCTGCTGACAATAGATCTTTAATTACCACCTTTTGTGGATTCCTCAGAATCCACATGGACCATGAGCAAATTCAGTTCATCATTGTTATCAGTGTAGTCATCACCAGTGTAGTCAGCAAACACTGGTGATATGGAAAATACTAGTTGTGAATCCAATACAAATTATTTTCATCTGTTAATGCACATCCTTGTACTTTGGAAAATAATTGATTCTGCCACAAGCTCTACTGGAAAATCTGATATCTCGCAGTATGCAGATCATCTGATGCCACAGCCTGGTAAATTTGCTGTTTTGTGTTCTGGTATCTGTACCAGTGCTGCCAATTGCCTAGTTTAGAGCCTGCATGTCATTTTGAATCTACCTGTGGTCACATAAAATTAAGTTACTCAGAGGTCTAGAAAGCAACTGCTTCATCAAATAACATCACTGCAGATTCCCAACATGGAGATGTGCAAAGTATATATCACCAGGTTCCTTTGTACTTTGTATTTGCTATAAGCCTGCCACAGCCAAACATTTAGTTAGTAATTACATAGGTAAGATCTGGGAGTGAGTTTCTGTATCCTGCTGTGGGGACAGAATTTCACTTTTTAAATCAAGGTTGATGTTCTCCTGACTCCTCCAGATTGCTGGACCTGGAGCAGTAGTGAGGGTCTATGCACATCCACATGGCAGGAGATCAGACTATGCCTTCTTGGATTTCACAGCTTGTGAATTTCAAAACAGGTATGTATAATATAGAGGAGGAAGGGGGAAGTGCCTTTAATACCACTTGTTTAAAATGAACTTTTTAATATAAATTTTAATTAGAGGGAAGATTTTCTCGTAGGACACAGATCTGACAAACTTTACAAATATTTGTTTTCCAGAGGGAAATATTGGCTCCAACACATATTTTCAGGCATGTAACTTTAGATTTCATGTTTTATCCTCTCTTTACAGTGAATTAAGATTAATAATTCACACAATCTTGTGCGCTCAGTTGCTACCAAAACCCAATAGCATTTTTTTCCTTGTTTGCTAAAAGCCAGAAGTGGAGAAAAAAATACTAGCCATTCTTGTTTCAATTGATACTATGAATTTTGGGAGTTGCTTCTTCTCATTTTGTCTGCCCTTGAACTATGATACGTATACATAGGTTGTGGTGAAAGGTTTGAAAAACTGACATGGGACCCACCAACTGACAGACATGGAGTTAACCAATGAAGCGTCACTTGGTCCCTTGTTCCCTGCCCATAAACAGTCAAAGTTGTACAGGACCCCATTGGAAGCTACCTATTGCTGCAACTCAGCATACCAAACAGAAATTTACTGAACCACTTACTAAGAGGAAGACTCTGGGCAGGGCCCACAGACGTCACAGTTGAGGTCCTAGAGGTTGACTCACCCATGTTTGGCCAGGTAGGAATCTTGCACAAGACCTCACATTAATTTGTTTATGCATTTCCCAGGAATGCAAAGAGGTCCTGAGATTTATGGAGAAGTTTAAACAAGTTTCATGAAGCTAATTATGTAAATATGACAAGACATAGAACAAGGTAGGTACAGAAAAGAGACCCAAATAAAAAAATATTTATGTGAAGGTCCTGATTTCTTATAGCTTGACATCTGTGATTGAATTTCCTGGTATTTAATAACTTTTAAGAGAGTTGTGCAAACAATATCTTGAAGATCCTTACTCCTTTGTCCTGAAGTTGTCCACAGAGTTCAAAATTTATACGAATACAAACACATCAATCACTCTTGCTTAGGAGTCCTGTCTAACAGTCCATAAGGAACAAAGATTTTCAAACTTAGATATTGTAAAACAACTATATAAAGGCTACTCTGATGCTTAGGTTTTCTAACCATTTCTACCAAACACATAATTTAGTACTTTTAAAAAAAATCAGATCCCTTGTGGTGCCTAGCTACAAAAATATGAATTCCTTGTTCCAAAGCATGGCTTACATTCACTGATTGATTTTATTGCAAAATATCAAAGCTCAGCTAGCCAGAGAGTGCTGATAATAGCATCTTTGAAAGCTTTCCACCAGATGAAGCATCTGTCCCCCCGCTGTTGTCATACTGTCTATAAAATGCACTATCACTAGCTCACAAAGGATTTTTTTTGCCTAAAATGAAACCAGAAGTCTGTTGTGTTTTAGATTATTGTTTCATTTGTTAATATTAAGTATAATTTCTCAAACAGGACTATTAAATGAAAGCTGGGCTTGGCATTATATTCTAGGTTGCAGATTTTAGTGCTGTAGGGGAATAGTAACACAGCAGTTCTTCAGAATTCAGTCTCTCTTCAAGCTCCTTAGATTGTTATTTTAAAACATAAGATTTGCAGAGGTGTTTATATTTTTTTAGAAATTTGTGGTTGCATATTTTCTTAATCAATATTAATATGCAATGTCTTACTTTTCCACAAAAAAAAAAAAAAAAGAACCAAAAAAAGAACACTTAAATTTTCTGTTCTTCTCTTTTTCTTCCATGCCACCTGATACATGGTATACATGATAAACAGTTTAGGTTAGTAAAACATTCTTTTCTGGCTTTGTCTAATGCAACATCTGCAAAGTTTTTGCAGTTACTTTGGAGACTTTTTGTTTGTTTGTTTTACCCCTGCAATATAGAAACTGACTGTATTATGTGTATCTTCAGTGCTAAAACTCCAAGGATGGATGTATCCTAGATGTGTACTTTCTACATACATCATTTGAAGGGACATCCTTATATCCATCCAATAGTCTGATAGAATATTCCATTTCCCTCTAACGGCAGCTATGAGGCCACGACACAGTGCTTTACCCTAGAGGGGCTTTAGCCACCTCAGCAGCATTGTTTTGTCACTGTCATACTATGAAGAAATGTATAAGGAGCATGAGATACCTAACTTTTTTTACTTTCATGGAAGCAAGTCCTTTTTTTTTTTTTTTCATATCTATAAAGTTATGCTGTGTTACACCCAGGAGAGTCAGACTGATTCTCTGTCTGAGACAAGGATTTCAGGACTCATGGGAGGCATATCCCATATATAACTTAGATCTCATGAGAATCCATAAGGATTTATTGAGTATTTATACACAGCACTTCTATCTGGCCCTGTAGAAAACTGAATTTCAGCTTGTTGGCTGAATGTCCTAATTTTGTGTTAAGTGCCTTAGTAGAGAAAATGATTGATCACTGGTTTCAGTGAGAGTGAGATCTACCATCTCATCTTGCTTGTGTTAATTATGGAATGAACTCATCAGGGAAATGGCATTTATGTGCTTCAGCTACAGCTGTTCTCAGGCAGTTTCCAAGTATATTTCTGGTGTGTTAATCTGTAAACACTTTGAGATAAGAGTCTCTTCTCACATCTTTTTAGGCTAGTGGATTATTGTTTTCCTACAAACCTGAAAAATCGATGACCATATAAACTATAACAGCATTTCTAGAGTACTGCTGCCAGCTACGTTTCCTAGTAGGCTGATAAGATATTAGAGATCACCTTCTCTTCACTCTAAAACATCCTAAGAGCTAAGTTCTGGGAAATGTTCAGACAGTGTTAATATAGTTTTAACAAAACACATTGTGCCAGTGACAAGAGGAACTTTTTCACCTGAGATGATCCATGGTCTTCTACCCACTTAAAGGCAGCAGAACTGAGCTGTTCAGCTGAGGCTTTCGGTGATTTACCTCCTACTGAACTAAGTTTGCTTTTCTTTTAATTGGAGTACTTGATCACACCTCTGTATCTAATTCAATTTGTAATGAGAAATATCAACCCTCCACGACCAGTGAGAATAGATCCTATGCTTGGGATCCATTCTAGCAATATCTCATTTCCAGTGGAAAGAGAAGCCTCTCCATAGAAAATAGTCATTTCTCTTAAATGGCAGTTTCTGCACTTCATGTTTGTTCCTTCTTTAAGGACTATTTGAGAACATAATTTGCCAGAGAAGGAAAGAAGGCTACACAGAAGAAGCAATTTCAAAGAGACTTATGGCATGAGTTGTTGCCTGGACAAACACGTCAATTTCAGCTCCAAAGTTAAGTATTTTATAACACTTTGGAAAAAAAAAAATACATACAACTTTACTGCACAAATTGCCTAATGAGGGTTTCTTCGCCACAAATAAATAAATCTTTTTTCCTCTCTTTTCTTTTCCAAGCCTCACTCCATCACTGAACACTAGGACAACCTATTCCACAAAGCTGCCATGTTTAAGGGTAGGGGAGGACCAACAAACTTAACCCAGAAGAAAGGGTCAAGTGTAAATCATAGCAAGCCCTGTTTATCTGAGTCAGATGGGTATGGCTAGACCCCAAATATAAATTTGATATATTTATGAAATATATCAAAATTTGATATATTTATGAAATATAATTTGGCTCAGTGTCTCCCAATATGGAAAGGGTGGGTCTGTTCTATACCACACACAAGGTTTTGTTCTTAAGATTCTGTAATACACTTTGCCAAGTGTACTGAAGGTCTGTGCACACAGTGGACCAAATTCAGACATGACTAGTGCAACTTTCCTGTAGTCTGCTGAGAGGTGGATCTACCTCACTCCCAACTTTGTCTCAGTCTTAATGCAGCTGAGTGCATGTTAGCTGAGAGTATGTATTTATGTGGATTTCCAAAGCAAGTTTCTTACATGCCATTATGCAATACCATCAGAAAACCTGAATGAATTTTGTAGCAAATTAATCCCTACAGCACCTCAACAGAATTCAGTGAAAAGAATACCTATGTTCTGTACAGAGGCAAAGAATAAATAGACATGGAATTTACCTGAAAGTCTGGCACCATGAAAGGGAAACCTGGCTTTCTTTTGTCTGCTTTAACTTCCTCCCCACCTGCCTATGTTTATTACATTTAAATATTTAAGTGGAGCTAGAAAATATCACCTATGGAGAAAACAGTACAGCAAAGAACAAAATGATTGTTTCCGAAACCCCCATACCTTCTTTCTACACTTTGTGTTGAATAGTTGCTCTAATTCTTGTGTTCCTGTTCTGCTTGGATTTTGCTAAGCTTATTATTATTATTACTATTTTTAATGGAAATACAATAAATTAAATTTTTATATTAACCTTTGTTTACATTTGTGATGTAAAGAGCATAGCATTTTCTTGAAGAAGAGATACCAGCTGTGTTGGTATTATACTGATAACAATCTTTTCCTGTTATGTATTTTCTTTTAACTAACAGAACTTTCTCCCAGGACACATTTAGACAGGGATTCATGAACAACATTTTTTTTTTTCCCATTAACTATCTCCTAAGAATTGTTAGGTTGTTATGAAGATACAATATACTTATATGGGGAACAGAGACCCAGTACTGAAGGCTATTATTCACTCATAGCACAGAGCCTGATATTTTTCATTACAAAAAGACTCAGGTTTGATATAACAATCATGGATATCAAAGCTATTGGGAGTGGGATCCAGACAGAGATCCAGAGTGCAGGGGAACCATTGCTCCACATTTGCTCTCAAAGGCATAAAACCCAGTCAATTAAGGAATAAAACCCAGTTTGAAAACAGTGTTCAGCTGAAGTTATGACAGGCTTTGTTTGATTGGGACAACATTGAACTTCTATTCCAGAAACTTATGTCAGACCAAATAATTTCGTACCTAAGCAGGAACAAAACTCCATTGTTGTAATAAAGTTCTTTCTTTTCTTGTGTAACAATTGGCATATTTTATAGTAATCATTAAGATGAGAGAAATATATTCTAGCCAAAAGAAAAGTCAATTAGGTGTTATTGTTATTATTACTATCTGATTATGTGATCTGTGAAAAAAAAAACTTGTTACATTTTAAATGTCTTGGATGCAAATATTCAAACTTGAAGGCATAAAGTTAGCATCTAAATTAAAGACCTGATTTATTTTTTTTGTAGAATGCCAAGCTGTTAAACAAAGCCAGAGCCAGTGGCATGCCAGCAAGCTAACAATCTACTGCCACAAGAACAGTTTCAGATAGATTTATGGTCCCTCTGTCTGAACCTTTTCTCTTTGAAGATGCCTAACTTAACTGCACCATGGGTGGCAGGAGTGTGAGAGAGGGAAGAGGCTGCATTCACTTTTTTAGTCCCTCCCAATGGCTCAACAGCACTGATAGCCTGTGCAGGCTCTTTACATATTAGGAGGTGTCAGACAACCTGGCTCCTCTTGTTCTAGTCAGAACATTGCCTCCTTAGGGAGATGTTTTTCTCTGATTAAAAAAATTACAAATACTAAAATGGAACATTATTTTCTAATCTGAGTTTTTTTGGAGTGGAGGTAGTGTAAAAAGTCTTTCTGACTGTCAGTTGAATTACTTCTTTTTTTTTTTTTTTTCTGTTTTAACTATTACAACACTATTAGAACAAAAGAGAGGAAGAATCACATTTGGGAATAAAATAAAATAAAAGGTGGGGCAAAAATAACAGAAAAATACCTAATTTAATGAGCAATAAAATGATAAAAAAGAAATAGAAAACAACAACAACAGCAACAACAACAAACAACTTTACTTTTGGAGTCCTTGAGATTTGATTTGATATTTTGTCTTTCTGTTGGAAACTTAAAAAAAAAAAAAAAAAAAAAAGACAATTTTTCATGATAACTGTTGGACAAAACCCTTTGCCAGCAGAAAAATTACACTCAACCTTTCTGAGTAGTTCTACTTCACATTTGATGGTTTAGCCAAGCCCTTCTGCATGTATTTAATACTTGTCAGAAACACAGGCACTCGAGGGAGAGATATTCCTAAGTATACTCTTTTGCTGGCAGTCATTCAAAACTGGTAGGAGGAAAACAGGCATCCTGCAGTGAGTCAGTATTGTCCTCTCTCTGCTCTTCACATCTGGCAAAAATCCCTGTTGCCACTCCCACCCCATGCTATTCTACCTCCCAGTGGATCCTATGCAGAGGGTTGGTTTTTTATCATTACTGTAATTAGCCATGTATACTTCTTCCTCCTTTTGTCCTGATTCTTCTGCTGAGTACCTGCCTAGAAGTCCATGCCTTCTGAACCCATTCTTGTATGCCATGAGGATAACTGCATGTATACTGTCTCATGGAGTGTCAGAAACATAAAAAAAATCATGATGTAAATTTCAGTGAGACACTGAAGGAAAAATCAGTAATAAAAACATGCTTTATAAGCATGTTCATCACTGTTTATAGCAACCCTTAAGAGCAAAATGACCTGAATGATCAAGAAATCCATCCAAGGGTTGAGATTCTGGATGTGCTCATATTCATAATCATTTATTTCTTTCACATCTCTTCTATAGTGTTTAGAGGTACATGTATGTTATAGTTAATTTAAACACAGAGCCTAACTCCCCTGAAACCTTTTCAAATCCAATGTCTACATACTAGACTCTGGGAGGTTGATGAAATAATCTCAGTGGTGTACAATACCTTTGAATCTGCACTTTGTCATCTTCAGGAAGGCTTCTAGGAGTTCTTTTTTGTCCCCACCTTAAGCTATGTTCTAGGAAATAATCTACTCTAATGCAACATTGGATTAATCAGGTGAGGAATCAACAATAATAATAAAATAACAACATGATCACTTCAGCCTCTGATTTCTGTGCAAGCTGAAATTCTGCCCTTTTAAAAATGATCTAAGAACTGAAAATTACCAAAATTAAAATAAAAATATGGAAGAAGACACATAGGAGAATAAACTATTTTCTTATTTAGAAGAGGATTAAGATTTTTTAAATCTCTCTTATTTGGGCCAACTGGTGGAAATTTCACTGAATTTTCTTTTCTTTCAAAAGAAAAGTTTGTTAAATCATTTAACACGGGGTGTTGTTTTCCCTCCTTCCTTCCTTCCTTCCTTCCATTAGTGCTGCACAGGTTTCAGAATTATGGCTCATGTTTCATATATAACTAGTAAAGTCAAATAGAAATGATCGATCATATTCAAATGGTAAAGTGTTTTATTATTTTGTAGTTAATTTTGTAGTTATGTCACACTAAGGGAAGTTGTAAGTGACTTCATGTTTGTAGGAAATATAATGAGTATAGTTTTCATGTTGCTATGTGGTAGCAACCTAGAAAATATTAAATAATGCTTTAAAATTTCAGAGCTTTAAATACTCTTACTTTCAATCAGGAGATGGATTCAACTTGATACCCATGATGTACTAATGCAAATACTCCTGTTCTCAGTTGTGTTTCTTGAATTCACAGAGGTCATGGTAAGGTAATGAGGCTGGCAAATGAATGCATCTTTTTGTACCATGTTTGGCTTAAAAACAAACAAAAAATATTCCTGTGGACATCACCTCTCACTATACTCTTTAGTTTCAAGTAAATGTTTTTTGTTTGGAGCTGTTATGAGAACACTGCTCCTCCTCAATCTTTCCAAATGAGAACCACATGCTGGTAAATTGGGATCTCTTGGAGAACAGCAATGTAGTTTCTTGCTACATGTTTTTGGCTGTTTTCATTAACAGCTATCTCAAGGGAAGTAATGAAAAGCTCAGAATGACAACTATTCTATTACAGATATTATCACCTTGGGAAAGAGATTGCAGGAGAATGGAATGAAAGAAAACACAGAATTACCTAGGCTTCTTTAAAAGGACTCCTTTCATCATAAACAACCAATATATATTAAGCCAACATAAGCTGTGACAGTAATTTATATTCCCAAGTAGGCAGAGTATGCAGCTAGAGGTGAGACTTGGATTTGTTTCATAAAGAGAAAAGAGACAAGATGACTAAGATTCATGTGTTTTATTCCCAGTCTGACCTGCAGTGCGACTCTGGGTTTTTCATATTTACCTTCCTGAATTTGTCAACATATTGGTAAAACTTTGTCTCTCAATATCTCTCCCACCTCTCCCCCTTCCTCCAAATCACACAAAATTGTCAAGCATTAGTACCACGTACAGACTGCAAGAACCAGGAAATACCATGGTTGAAGTAGTTATGCAACCTGCTAATCTGACATCCTCAAATGCTAGCATTACTATAGCCTTGCTGAACAGGACATTTGTGGGAGTGCCAGAGGACCCTATTCTTCTGAGTAGCATACCCAAATGCTTTAAAATATAAATATTTATACATTATATAAGACATATCACCTACATATGCATATATACATTTTTTTTTTCACTAAGTTCTCTGTCCTGCTGTCTGCACAGTGGGTAAAAACAGATTTACATGAAGTAGGCTGTGTGTTGTACAAAACCATGTCACATGCATGTATGCACAGGACAGCACACAAGCTAGTAAGTTAATTCTGCAATAATTAATTGATGAATATAATAATATATTAGTATAATAATAACTGCAACTTGTAGTACTCTCTGAGTGTATATTTTTTTGCATATGCATCTCCTGCTTCTTCTTATTCAGTACAAGAAAACTGAAAACAGCACTTCCATCAAGTAAAACTGCTCAATTCAACACGAACAATATAAGAAGGAAGAATGTAAGACCTTTTATGCAATATTATAAACCTCAACTACATGAACTACCAAGCATTTGGTAGCAGTAGTATGTTAATATCTACTGTGTGGATCACAGTATGTATTAACATTTATTAAAAAGAATTAAAACAAATTTAAGTAATAATAATTTAATAACTACCCAGGAGTTAAAATGACTAGAATAATGAGCTTCATGAATTCTTGTGGTGTCATCGTATAAGTAAGAAGGTAGAATAAAAATTAGAAGAAATGGCACATAAATGTTCACAGAAAAAAAAAAAAAAAAAAAAAGACAACTGGGGAAAAAATACCCAAAGTTTAGCTGTACTTTCTAGAAAAGAATAAGCATAAGCATAAGCATAAGCATTTTTGCAGTGTGGAGGCTAGCTGAAAATGTTCTGTCAGAACTATTTTTGAGAAAAAGTGATCTGGAGCAGATGAAGGAAAAGCATTTTTTTTGCATGGAAAATTGAACTTCCTATTAAAGGCAAGAAAAGAAAAAAAATCCAGTGAGATATGATTTAGAGTTATTGTTACATAGATGCTGCAGTTCTAGTACCTTGATCTTCTCTGGCCAATAAGAGGGATGCAGCACAGATGATGGATGCTGTCTGAAGTACAGAACTTTATGAAGTGACAGTAATGGTGAGAGCATATGAAACAGCAAATATGGTACATAAAGACATTAAAAATATTATATATATGAATATATATCATGTTTACTATGTTTCTGGACCGAATTGGGCATCAAAGCTTTGAGCAATTTAATTAATTAATTAATTTATTTATTTATTTATTGGCTCTGTTCACTTTATGATCCCTTTGTATCTGTATGAAAGACCTTAGCATAGATTTGAAGGACAATTTGGATGCTTCCTCAGCAAAGGCAGAGACAGCACTTTGAAATCTCCATGGAAAACTGAAAGGGTATGAATGGTTTACTTGGGAATCTCCATACCAAACAAGAGCATGTTTTGAAACATCTTCGCTCTCCTTTACATAATGTAAAGGTCATGGCCAAGAAAAATTGATTCTGAGCCTTTCTTTAAGCAGTATCTACTAGTCAGGATTGCCTGTCTGTTTCTTGGCTACTTTAAACTGTTCCAGAAGTAAATTTAACTCAACCCTGTTTGCAAATAGAGCTGCAAGGTAAATGCTTTGTTTTAATTGGCAATGTTGTCTTTGAGACAAAAAAGACGATGTGAATGGGACTGGAAGAATCAACAGACCCACCACAGAGGACGTTAAAGTCCTCTTGGCATTCACTGCACTGGCTGCTGTTACCGCTGGCATTTCAGATATTTCCCTCCATTTTTTCTTTTTTTGGAATAGGGTCCTTTGCAAATACAAAATAGTTTATGAATAGAGACACCCACAAATATTTACTGGGGCTGATAAACAATGGAAAACTCAGTGAAGGATCTCAGCTCATTTTTATGAAGATGAAAAGCTGTTCATGTTTGCCAGGTCTAGGAGCCCCAGGCCATCACCATTAAAGCTAACAAAGGCATAATCAGAATAAAAAAGACTTGAGAATTGAGCTCTGGACCTTGTTTCCACAGCAAAATGCACCTTTTAAAGTAACAATATGTCTTTTAAACCACACTGCTTAGCATATGCAAACATCAGGGTGGACATTTATTAATGGTCAAAGAGGCAAGTATGAGCCCCTGGGTAAAGCTATTTCCAAAGGACCTTTGGTCTCGTACCTGTGAGGAACAGAGAGGTAGTATTGCCTGTGTTTCTGATAAGCATGCAGTAGGAAAACAGGGGTGCTGTTTGAATATTCACATCCTTGAAAAGACTGTACAGAACTGGAAAGGGCACAGGGAAGTGTTTGAACCAAATGCTTATAAAATTACCTTGCAAGGAAAAATGTAAACACTGCAATATGCTTAGATAATCAAACAAAAGAGAAGCAATTTAACTATCATGGTGTGTCCTTCTGGGGAAAAAATGCCCAGTACCACATCACTTGAATTTGTCAGTGTCAGGGCCCTGCAGGGACAATTGGGGCTCCCCATGGCTCTATTAGGGCAGGAGCTGCAGCCAGGGCCCTTCCCTCTGCCCAATCAGGAGCATGGCAGCAGGAGGCCCTGGGGCACCTCAGCCCTGGGGTTGGGGACTGGCCACAGCTGGTCCAGGCCAGGCAGGTCCAGGCCAGGACAAAATACAGGTCCGTGTGAGGGCCTGGCTGGGTCAGGCCCGTGACTGGGCAGAGCTGTGGGTAACTGAAGCCCAGCACCCCTATAGCCTCACTAGGGCAGGGGCTGACAGCCCCAGGTTGAGGTGGGGGCCTGGGGGAGCCCAGGTGTGGAAGGGGACAGGGAGTACTAAGGTCAGAGCTGCCTGAGGTGCTGACCCAAAGAAATAATACATGCTTTCATAAGTGATCAGCCCCAGTAGAACTCAAGGCAGCAGAATATTCTCTATTTCAGTAGTATTCAAATGAATCCGGTGTGACTCTCCCAGAAGACCAAATTTTGTTGTTGAAAACATATAAACCTAGTCAGACAACATGGCCTTTTGGCCTCACAGTCTGTGCATATTCTGTTCTGCTTCAGTTTAAACTTGGTTTCCATTCTGGCCAAACCAGAAAACCTTCACTGCATCAGAAAAAAAATCAAAAATACTATGAAATATGCTATCTTGATACTAGGTGTAAAAGGACAGTTACTTCTGATTATTATTATTTTTATTGTTATTATTATTAGTGCATTTTTTTGGCTCATGTTTGAGCTTTAGAATGAACTTTGGATGTTTTCAGATATGGTCTTGACCACAGTATCATGTCACAAAACTAAAAACAGATTTGCTAACTGTTTTTCCTCAGCTTTCAAAAAGGGACATGTGTGCTTAACTGGAAGACTTTAACCAAGAAAACCAACCAGAAGCAGTTATCAGCTACCTGCAGAAGGTCCACTGAAAGCTCAGATAGTAACAGAGGCTGGTAAGATTAATGGGAGTGCTTCTTCTTGACCACTTTTATTACAAGGTAACCTCACCCAGGGCACAGTACAGTGGAAAATGCTTTCTCCGAACAAAGCTCTCTTCTGTATGATGTAGGGCTCTGACCTGCCATGTGAGATGACAGTTTATGTGTGAAGATGTATTTCCACTCAAAGTCAGATAGAGAAATTATAGGCATATAGTGAAGCAGTTGTTCATAAAGCCAAGCATTTTTTGAAAGCTGGTAAGTGCAATTACTGGACTGTAGCAAAGGCACTGGCACTTGCCAAAAGCTGTTCTTCAACTGACTGCTGTTTTAACAGACTGCCAACTGGGTTAATGGGACCAGGAGCTGGAGGACTTGAAGGATATTTGGCCAGTTGTTCTGCAGCAGTCAGTAAAGTTGGAACTGTCACAGCCTTTTGCACAGAGTTAGATAGTTATGTTAATACAACTTTTCCACTACCTGTTAACATCTATTTTAAAATGCTACAGACTTCAGAATTTGTTCTGTGAGTTTTTAAGATTTTTTTGTTATCACTTGACAGCTTGTAGTATGGCAGATAAATACCAGTAAATAGGAAAGGGACAAATCAGAGTTGTTTTTGAAAGAAAAACAGAATATTCACATCAAAATCAGTCTGAAAAGACCTGAGAATGAGAATGCTTAAAATACAATCATGAAATGGTATAAAAAGCCACGCAGACTTGTTCTGCTGTGCTGGTACATATGGACCGTGAGGGAGAAAACAGGTTTTGAAAACTAGACATTTAAAGGCCGGAAATGGAGATTTTAGTAATTCATATGGTGCCAGGGTAACGTATGAGACCCAGACGGTTTAAATACCGCAGTGGCAGTATGGCTTTTCCATGTCCCAGGGACTCTGTTCCACTGAAAAGTTCAAAATTTCATGCTACTGCCCTGGGCATTTCTAGCTTGAACTGTCAAAGGGAAATGGAGGGATACCTCCATCTGCTGTGTCTGGCAGCAACCAGGCTGCCCATTGCAACACAGGCAGGCTTGGAGGCAACAGGGCTACAGCTGTCCAGACTTGTGCATGAGAGACCTGGGAAGTCAATATTTTGAAGCACACTTGAAACAATTAAATGATGTAAAAAGCTTTTAAAGAGTTTTCCCCTAATTTCGACATCTCAACAGTACTTAAATGAGTCAGCTGAACTGATTTTTTTGTTTTGTTTTGTTGTTGTTTTTAATGAATAATCAGTTAGACTCTTTTGTCTGTGTGGGTCTAAAAGGAGAGGGGGTTTGTTATTATTGTATTACTTTTCAGTAGGGAAAATTGGGGATTGTAAATAGGGATTGTAAAACAAACGAAAAAAAAAAAAAAAGGCAGATCATAAGAATGTAGTACCTGAAATTACTTACAGCACGCTTTAATGAAAGTGGTTTGATTGCAACTTGTCTTCCAGGTTGAAAGAGTTATGTGTATTTGGTGCCTGTGGAACTAGAAAAAAACAAACGAGGTCTAGGCACTGTAATGATTTTTACGCAAATAACAAACAAACAAACAAATAAATAAATAAATAAGGTTGCTGCAGAGGAAATCGTGTTCTTGCCTTCCGCCAAGGAGAGGAACAGAAATGAAGAGTTTGAACTGCACCAGGAAAGATTCAGAGTTGACACCATGAAAACTTCTCCAATAGCAGGGACAGTGAAACACTATAGAAGGTTGCAGAAGAGGCAGGTGTTTGGGGTCTTAAAGAGCAGACTATATTTGTTGTAGACAACAATCAGAATTGTGATTCTCACCTGGGCAAGGGAATGGAGCTCATGCTCCCTCAGCCTCTTTTCCTACCACTCTATGATTTGATTTGATTTGATTTGGTTTGATTTTCAAATATTTCAGATGGTTAGAGTTTAACTTTTGGAAGTTGCTGAGATTTTTCTCTTCTTGAATAAGTTTATCTAATTTATCTCCACTCCTCCTCCCCCCCCCCCCCCCCCCTCCTCCCAGTCTCCAGCTTCTGCAACGTATTGTCTAGTGGTATTTGGTTCAGTTAGAGGGCTGGCATTGCTGACTTTGTCTCCAGAACCACATCTAAATGCCATTATTGCAGAACTTTCCAAGCATTTACGTAAGGTAAGGGCTTTTTTTGTGCCAATAATTCTTTCCCTTTCGTATCATGGTGCTACCATTGGAGTGCTAATGTAGATGCAGCACTAGCTGGGCCTGGAGCTTCAACATCTTTGCTATTGTTTCCTCTAAGACACTTAGTAACCTGACAATACATCTATTTCAGACCTCTTACCAGAGGAGCTGAACCATCAATAGTAATGATGGGAAGAATTCAGGAAAGACAGAAATTATTAATTCATCCCAACAGCTGCTATAATTAGAGTTGTTTTGCTAGTCATTTGAATTGTAGTTGGCCTTTTCTGGACAGCTTTTCACTGTCCACACCCCACCCACCCAGATACAGATACATTTAGGACAAAGGAGTATGTCTTATCTTTATTCTTCCTCTCCCCCTTTGCATAATCTTAATTTTTGAGAAGGCATTTTAATATGTGGCCTTTGTGTATTGCAAATTTGTGTGGATCAGTGAAATTTCCTGGGAAAATCCCATCCAGAATTAAGGAAAACATGCCAGCACAGTGGCTTTACTCAAAATTGGTCTAGTAATTTTAGCCAACTTAACTCTGGCTGAAAGGCAGTGAGAGAGGCAGTGAGCAAATGCCCTGATTTGGGAACTGTGTCATCTCCACCACAGGCAGCTCTCTGATCCTAAAGATTATTGTGAATTACTAAGGTTCATTCATTTCACTCCTCATTCCCAAGCCTGGCCTCCACATGTACAGGCTAGTATTTATAAGCTGTTGAAGAAATATGTGAAGCTGAAGGACTCAGAAAAGATCTGATTACATTTTGATGCCTGCAGATGAAACAATCCTACTCTGTATTTTAAAGTGGAGGACTCTTTTTTTTTTTTTTTTTTTGTATGTAGCTCTCAACAATTTCCACCACCCTCCTTACCTTCTAATCTGGTGCCTGGATGACTGCTTATATGGCAATGCTTGCGTCTACTGGGCTCAACTGAAAGACAGAACATGATGTAGCTCTAGACATAGCCACTTCAATATTTTTGTAATCTGGCATTATGAAAGAAGCACCATGGATACAATGGTTTAATGGATAACTTGAACACATATTTGACTTTTCTCTTACCAGTGAAGATTTTGTGTCAGACAGTTTGTTTCATTATCAAGAGCTCCTTATCTGTATAGGGTAGTTATAAATCTTGAATAAATGTTCCTCTTCCATTTTGCCTTTTCTTCTCCTTACTTGTCACTAATTCTTACTCCTGAATTACTTGCCATTTCCTCTCATTTTACCTGTCTCTCACTTTCAGCAAAACTATAAGTTTTATAAAGCTAAAAGACAGGCTGATAATTCAGTGTTCTTTGCATGCCCAAGTGGTTTGCACATCAGAAAATACGGAATATAGCTTTGGATGAAATACAAGCCCCTGTAAGACAATGAGAATCTTAGTATTGATTTCTGTAGACTCAGTATTAGTATTATTTGTCCAAAGCATATTTTCTTCTTACTTATATCCATAAGTAGTATCTCTTAGATTAACCGCATTGGTCTCTGAATGTTGTTTTTTATTGTGATACAATGAATATGACATGAGATATGCCTCTCTCTCTTCTTCTGAGATTTTGCCTTCTTGGCTTCAGCTTTCCAGCACAATATATTCAGCACAATATATTCCAGCACAGTATATACAATATATTTTACTACAATTATATTTTTTTCTATTGGTTTTCCCCGAGTAGTTCTGGTTCAAATGCAAAAGATGTCAGTGGTCTTTTTAACTATGATTTTTTAATAACTTAGAAGACAAGTGACATACTAGGACACCAAGAGCTTACTAAGTATATCTTTGTTCTGAAACCTAAACTCTTGGTGTTTCTCTTTTGTATACAGCCTAGACCTTACAGTTTAAAATATAGGCCCTGCTCTACACAGCAGAACTATATAATGATTTCTACATATTTTTGTCTGGGAAAATCTATTCCCTGTCATCTACAGATGAAAAATAAAGTGAATTAACAGAAAGGCAGGACCTCCATAAAATGACAGTGGAAATATCATCTGAAGGGGAAGTAAAGGGCATGTCCTTTTTCTTCTTTCCTCTCCAATTTCTGCAGTGGTTTACACCATTCAGAAACTATCCCTGCAAAGACATCAATAATAGGAAACTGTGGATAGAAGTGACATGAACATGGGTCCCAGTGTTTCCCACTGCAGAGACAATTGTATACATGCCTACAGTTAGATTGTAAAGTATTTTAGACTGCACTAGGTCCTCTTCCTTCTCTCCTGCATTTATAATTGTCAGGTCTTTGACATGACTTGACCTACTGTCCATGGTCTGTGTCTGGCTTCACTTATCCCTGGCTCACAGCCACCTTTGTTCAGCTTCAAGGTAGCATTGAAACAGAAATGCTGAGATAAGCAGAGCTAAGAAAGAAATTTCTCTCTTTCAAAACCCATGTGTAATAATAAGAAAAAGTGGTAGTACTCTCAGGACATTTGGCTAGACTGTTACTAAGAGATATTATAATATCGACTACCTAAAGACATACTTTTCCTATTGCAATTTAAAATCGTTTCATAAACTAAAGTACCTTTTTATAAAATGGGAAGATTGTGATATGAAGAAGTCCAAAGAACAAGCTAGTGGAATGGGCAAAAGCAAGTCAGGAGCAGTGAGAGAAACAGACTACATATTTCCTAGTACAGCAGCAACCATCCTGATTAGAACCAGAACAGCTTAGAACCAGTTTAATTATGTTGGTGAAAACAGCACTATAAACTGTTTCCTGTTATTGATATGCATCTCTGAGACATGTTTGTCGTGATTTCATGTAAGTCAGAAATGAAACAATTTAGGCTTAGTATTAAGGATGGAGAAGTGTAAAATTTTATCTCAATAACAATTCCATGAAGTCACAGCTATTCAAAAAATTGCACATTTTTTTCACTATCTTGATACTTGTATAGAAAATTAACTGCTAATAAGCAAATAAAGAATGACACTTGCAATCTGTCTCTGGACCTTCAACAATAAGCCACTTGTCACCATTCACATCTCTTGAACATTCTGAAGTAAGGTTTCTGAGTGCTTATTGGCACTGAGGAATGCAACCAGAACCTACCACTTCAACAGCATAGTAATGATGGTGGAATAAAGAGACTTGTATTTCAGAATAGCATTTCTAATGGAAATGATTTCATATTAGATTATAACACAAAAATTATTTTAATCACTTTCCGTATACAGACAAGATCTAGACTGATTTAGTTAAATCAGTATTCAGAGTTTATATAGGCCTCACAGGTTATATATTTCTATTTCTAAAACTCACAGGCATCTATTCTTAAAATTTTGCGCTGTTTACAAAAGACAGGTCTGAAGAGATTAGACAGCTAGGCCTGAAGATTTCACTCTTATTTTTCATCTTTGTTTTAACAGGTTGCCTTTTTGCAGTTGAGACTTAGTCACTTCTGAAAATACTTCTTAAGAGTGAATAAAAATTTCTTTAGCAGAAATTTGACCACTGTTTAGTATGCTTGGTAATCAGTTCTGCTTTTGCCTGACTGATTCAGGAATCCTGTGGGATGACTTTCTTTACAGAACATGGTCTTTGACTTTCTTTCCTTACTGACTGTTTTAGCTCCAGAGGTGTGCTCCAGGGAATAAACAACTCAGCTTTTCCAAACCTCCAACTTGCTCTGTGTTTTGGGCAAGTGGCCATGTAGACTTTTATTTTATTAGACCCTATTTATCTATTATTAACTGTTAGCTATAGACAAGCACAGGACTGTGGTTTGGGTCTGTTGCTTTGTTGTTGTTTTTTTTTTTAATATAAACAGTCTTTTGAACATCATGCTTCTCCTTCAATGAGCTGGGGGTACAGAACAAAATTAAACAAAACAAAAAATCAAAACAAAGAAACCACACCAATGAGCATATAAATAATGAAACACATGACGTTTTCTGTATGGAACTAGCTGCAGACAAGTTCATTAATTAAATCATCCAACATGAAATGTTATGGACAGTAAAAATTAGGCTAGTGGTAGTTTCTCACATTATTCGTCTTCTTTTATTTAAAGTATTTAATCATTCGCAGGCTCTCTTTCTCTCAGACTAGTGATTTTGTGAATAATATATTCCAAATGACATGAAGTTAACTTTGGAAAACAAGCCTGGATCAGTCTAGGAGCCAGACATCCCTCCTAAATCTGACTCCAAGGAAAACACAGAATTCTGCAGGACCTTGATCTATGAGGGCACAAACACACACATTCGTCAGGGGCCAGAATGTCAAGCACCTTCCTGAGGCAAGGTTTTCTGTCACATTACTGTCCTTTGGGCATCACTATAGTACTTGTCATTAGCAGTTGAATACTAGCGGCAGTAACAACCTGTCCTGGAGGGTTGCTTAGAAGCATCTGGGTGTGCAAGATTTTCACATCACTTGCCAGCCAAAACATGAAAGAAAAAGTCTGCTTGTACGGTTAAGAGAAGAGGAGGAATATAAACCTGGAAAAAAAAAGGAAAACAAAAAATAACAATAATCTGGATGTACTAGGCATTGATACAGGCAAGCTGTGCTTAACAAATGGCACATGAAGGCCATGGAAAGTTTGGATTTGATGGGGAGATAATTCAGGTTAGAAACTGAACGTTTTCCATCTTTCATCCCTAAGAATTTGCCCCAAACCAATAGTAGCTCTTGAGGTTTGGAGGCATTCTGTATATGCAAGGGCACAGTTTTATGAGGAAACAGTGTTATTTGCAGGACTGAAAGGAGCAAAGATCCCTGACATTTTCATGAAAAAAAACAGATGATGAGATTTCCAGTTCATTTGTGCAGGCACAAAAGAGTTATACCCTTCTAAAAAGCTTTGGATAAGGATACAATTCTTCAGGCTAAATTTGAATACCAAACTTTGTATTCTACCCTATAGGGTATATAGAATATAGGGTCTTTCTCCTGAATTTTCTGTGAGAGATGGTGTTTGCTTTATCATGGAGAAGACAAGATGGAAATTCTGGAGTCATTACTGGAGCTCAGGGGAGAGGTGCCAGCTGCTGGTCTTCACTGGCTCCTGCTAGTGCCTTATTTTCCTCTTGAGCCTTTGTGTCCCTCCACAAGATTCCCTCAATATTTCTGAACTTCTCTTGACCTTCTGTGTGACCCTTAAAGGGAGACTTCACAGCACAAAGAAAGAAAATTAATATAGCAGGGACAGGCCAGAATTGCCTTGCCCAGACCCATAGTCTGTGCAGGGAAAGGCTTAAATACACCCTCCAGACCATACAGGATCTTGCAGGCCTGAGCATGATGTTCAAGTTCACATGCCAGTATGGATGCTTGGCAAACTGCAGCCTATGAGGAGAAGGGAGCGCACCATGATAAGAGGTCATCTTAATTTCTTTGCCAACATTGCCATTTTTTTAACTTGCTTCCAGACCAATTCCCCAGAGCCCACTGGGACCAAAGCCCAAATGCTTGTGGAGAGACTTCTGTGGTGTCTGGCTGGGTATGAGCCCAGTGGGGCTCATAGGAAGTTCGCCCTTTTGCAATGGACCCTGCTCCTTCTGAGCAGGCATGGTCTTTGAGCATGGGCAACCCTGCTTTTTTGAAGACCTCTGCAAGGTGACTGAGTTGACATGTCCCACACACAAACTACCTTCAGCCTACAGAGAAGATGCTGATTCTGACCACAGCTTTATTCTTTATCTGTATCTTCTCAGTATACTCCCTGCAGCTGAAGAGATTCATGTTATTTAGGGGGGCAGCTTCAATTCTGTAACTGTGTATGGAAGGAGAGGTTAATGAACTGATGCTAAAACATCTGCAGTTTTTTAGCAATTTTACCTTTTTATTATTCATCTCAGTGGTTTATAAAACAGCATTTAGTTTGACAGTTCCATTTGTACCCTTACTCTTTCTGAGTTTCTAGAGCCTTTCTTTTATTCTATCTGTATTTGTTTTCTTACTGGTTTCTGCACGTTGTTGTCATTGTTACATTGGCTCAAAGGTAGTTTTTCCTGGCAACATACCCTTTTATTTGGGGACTTCCACTTGTGTTGTCTTATGAAAAGATTTTCCATTCAGCCTGGCAATTTAGATCTCTTTCAAGTCTTTTTTTTTCCTTTTTTTTTTTTTTTTTTTTTTCCCTTTCATCAAGCAAAGACAATTCTATTGTGACTGATTTTCCTGACTGGTGTACTGAAAAAATAGTAATATATATATATTATATATGTATATTTACGACTATGTATTTCTATATGAAACATACATATATATATATAAATATATAAATATATATATATATATAATATATAATATATATATATTATATATATATTATATATTTTATATATATATATATATATATATATATATATATTGCTGCTTCCACTCAATTACTCCTCATTTGTACTAAAAACAGTGTAAATGCCCTGTGTCTTGTTTCAGTCAGGAACTGGCAAAGAACATGATCACATCTCCTTAAGAGACTGGCTCATTTTTCTTTATAAGTTTTTTTTTTCAAGTAGCTCTGTTGACAGGTTAGGTGTAGCAATAACCTCCAGCTGGTTGCAGGAGAAATGGGAAGGGCTGGAAGAGAACTGAAACAAGTGGAATGGGCTTACAGTTCTGAGTGGGACGAGTCGACCCATGGAGCTAGTACAGATGCATCCAGATATGGAAAGGTGTCCATCACTAAAAAATTGTGTCTGTAATACTGAGCAGAGAAGAGACGTGGGATGACTGGATGGCACAGTAAAAGTGCAAGACAAAGCCGATTCCAGTTTCATGGGAAAGGGGTCAGAACTAATGCTTCCAAGTCCGAGAAGAGATTGTAATTTAAGTACTTTAGCAAGACTTTAGATTTTCCATGGAATCTGAGCCATGCAGCTCCCATTGAAAAACTTTGCCAAGACTTAAAAATTTGTTTGTTTATTTATTTATTTGTTTGATTATTTATTTATTTATTTATTTTTAAGCCAGATTGATCATTCAGATATTACAATGACAACTGGAAGAAATCCTAGCAATGTTGGGATGGGGAGAGGGGGTGGAATAGAGATGGACATCATTTTCAGAAGTGACTCTTCAGTATCTCTTTGACAAAACAAGCCATATCTACTCTACACACTAGAAACAACATAATTCCAATAAATGATTCCTGATTTTCTGCCTTGTACTTAATAATGGGTGGATTTTTTACACACAAATAATTGCAAAGCATTTATGGGCACAGCTTCCAAATTCCCATAAATCTTGTTCCTCTAACTTACTGAGTCAATTCAAAAACACTTTAATGATGTTGCGTAAGATAAGAATAATCTTTCCAATTTCTGTATTGATTTAGCTTGAAGTATGAAACACCTCAATAAGTGCTTGTGACTCCTTATGTATGAAGTTAATCATATGTGGATGGAATCCGGAACTGAGAGTAAGGGAAGGCATAGCTCAGGTCTCTCCACTTTCAGTGTCTCTTTAACTATAAATGTTTTCTTCCACAAGCAGATTTTGAAAAAAAGTCAGGTAAAATACATTCACAACTGCTAATTGAAAAGCAATTCCTGAAGATATAAATGAGCCCATATGAGATGTGAGGAATTAAATTATTTCAAGTATGATGGATTTTTTTGTCTTTGAAGGCAGAAGCCGTGACTTTACTCCTGCATGTATTTTCAAAGCTCCCCCAGTTCACTGAAGAGCACATCGGATTCACGTTGCCTGGGATTTATCCCTGTCTGATTGCTGGCTTTCCAGCTTGTATTATTTCATCTCTGTGTGCATTGGTTTCTCAGCTTGCAAAAATGGGTAAAGATATGCATATCCATTTGTAAAGCCAGTCAGGATACACTTAGGATAGAAAGTATCCTTTAAGAATGAGGCATTATTACTGAATTCCATTCAAGTGAGTGGAATTGCAGGACTGTGATTACAGATTCTTTGTTGGGTATTTAAATAACCATAAAAACTTGAACCCATTTTGACTGCTCCTGCCCTTATCTGCAAATAGATTCTGACTCTACTTGCAAAGATAGTATTGCCTTATGTGGGATTGGACACACTTTCAGCAAGACCATATACAACCCACAAAATAACTAAATATCAGACATCTGTATGCTGACTTGCCTTCTTCTGATATATTATTAGAGGCTGGGGCTTAAAGAAGGGGTTCAATATTCAAACAGCATTTAACCAGCATTTCTGGTCTCACCCTGTATGTTCACCACAGAGCCAACACTAATCATTTCATCACAGATCATACCATTTTAATGTATTCCTTACAGAATGGGGGCATGGAGTGCTGTGATTACAGTAAAGTTGTGGCTGTCAACCTTCAAAACCAATGACTTCCTTGTCTTTATTGCTTGCAAATAAAAGCTTACAAATATGAATGTTATAGGATCAGAAGCTTGGAACAGTGAACATATCCTGCCACTTAAAGTGTTCAATCTGGATTTTGGAAAGCTGGAAACAATTTCAAGGGGTCCCAATAGATTTCTGTGTGATCCCCAGTCTGTCACTCAAGTTTTAGAGATATATAACCACCTAAGACCCACAGAAATCCAGCAAAGAATGAGGTATCCAATCTCATTTGAAAATCTGAACTTCTTTTTTGTGGTGCAGTTTCTGTTCTGCAAAACAGGGATTGTAGACCATCCCTTTTTTACATAGTTCAGGGGAGGGTTGAGGTATGAAGCACAGCAGTGCAGGGATCCTCTGTAAAGAAAAATAAAAATAATAATAAAAAAAAAAAAACAAAAAACAAAACAAACAAACAAAAAAAAAAAACAGAAATCCAGAAGTCACTAACTTAACTGGCAAAAATATCTTCACCAGTATATACCTATAAATGTGGTTGTCACAGTTTCTAATCTAAGGAGCAGCCATATGATGAGAGAGAGATTCGTGTTTCTCTGAGCATTACTTTTATCTGCAGGAGCTATGGTGCAGGTGAATATGGAGGATGCCCCAGGACGTGTGCTGTTGGAAGAAAAGCCAGGTCAGTAGGATCCAAATATTGGCCTGGCACCTTTCAAAAATATTCTTTCCTCAAACATTGTCATATGTGTTCTTTTACTAGTTGTGTGTTAATCTTGAAAACAATATGACTCCCCTTCATCTCTGATTCCACAAAACTGTAACCAAAACCAAGGTTTTCCTTGTTTCCATAGTATGATGTATCATATCATTTCTATATATTTTATTTTTTGCTAGCTAGAAATAATATTCCTTACCACTTACATAGCAATTACCTCTTCAGAGCCCTTTGTAAACATTGGCTAGTTCAGTGGTTTCCAAACTGTGGTCTGGTCACCAGGAGTGGTCTGCAGAGAGCTGTTGTCTCATGCTATTGGCAACTCATGTTTGCAGCTGCTGCACTGCATTAAATACAGCTACACATGCATTTAACTCGGTGATTTAGAGTAGCAAGGAGGAATCTTGGTATAAGGAACAAGTTGAGGCCACCTGCCAACATGGAACACCATGTTGATAACTTGGCCCTTTAGCCTGAGGCAGCTCTTCCTTACCAGCTACAGTAAGACTGCATTGATTCTCACATGAGCAAGCTCTCCAGTGACTTCAGGCATCAGGTATGTTGTATGACCAGGTAAATAAAATAGTCATTAAGATGGCAGACTGGAGGGCTTTTACTGAAGGTTCTGTCTTCAGATGAAATCAGGATAAGAAGAAATGTATTTGATCCATAAAAGTAATTTCATGCAAAAGTAAACTTTTTTTTTTTTTTTTTAATTAAAGTATTGTTAGTAATCTGTTTTTAAAAGAATGTACAATTTCAGATATTGTCTGGATCAAGGACTCCAAACTGGGTCTTCCTAACAGCAGAGAATATCCTAACAATCAGAATGCAGTTGCTCATAGTCACGCAAACCTAAGCAAAACATCTTCATCTTGTATTTAAGTGGAATAGCGTCAGCAGCCCAGGATAAAGGCACTCTGCAAGCACATGACAGGCCTTGGTTCAAAAAATATGCCTCTTCTTGATCGCAGAGCAATGAAAGATGAAATCAGACTTCTTTATTGGGAGCAACATAAGCAGGGAAGGGAGATAACACATTCTGTGATCAGCGCTTTACTTTTCTTTCAGCTTGTGTGTTTGGCTTTCACTAAATGTGCCCAGAAGTAAAAGCATTTTGTTTCCAAAAGTTTTTGCATGTGATAAAGAAGATCTTCAAGTTTCTGTCTGTTTAAATGTGTCAAAACATATCAAGCCATGCCATGCCAAACCAGACTGCTCTGGTCAAAAAGGCTGGCTACATATCAGCTGAATTATTCAATTGGGTTCTGTAAGGACAGAACTAATCAAGAAGTTGGGACCAAAAGAAGAAGAGAAGTGTATGAAAACTAAAATGACAGCTGTGGATTTCAGCACATCTTGGGAAGGACTGGACTCAGGAAAACTTTTATACTTGTATCCTAGCAAATTCACTTTTTTTTTTTTTTTTTCTTTCCCAGATAGATCCTGATGGCTTTCAACAATGGATGACAATGGATGTTGCATAGTATAGGCATGACCCAGGAATTAAAAGAACAAATTGGGACAAATAAGTATTGCTCCAGAGGAAGAAGTCCCAAACATCTCCTAAACCTGAGGAAGGAGATTTTCTGCAGAGTTCATCTTCTTGTGGCATTCCATTGAGAATCCCGTGAAACCAGGTCATCTTTTTGCAGCCCAGAATATTTCTCTGTAGCATGTGCTCTCATATTAGAGCTGAGATGTAACCTCTCAAAGCTTTGACATACAGCCGTGTTTCCCTGGCATGTAAGAACCTACATGTTTGCATTGTTCTACACAAAACTCCATCACTTTAGCCTGCTACATGAAATAACTTTTCAATAGTCATGTTGTATACCTTCAGGATGAAAAGGATATAGCTCCTTGGAACTACAAAATTAAGCTGGAAGTCTTGAGAGAAAAAGGCTGTTTTGTAAGGTTATTAATCTTTCCTGTTTCCACTCTGTCCAAAAATACCACAATTTTAGTTTTGGTCACGGTATTTCAACACTTCTTTCCCAGCCAAAATCTCAAAGTACTCAAATGCAAGGAAAGGAAAATAATCAGGAATGATCTCAAACTTCAAAATTGGATCATAGAAGACTTCAGTATTCTGTAAACTTTGAATACACAGGCGAAAAGTTCATAAAAGTAATAAAATATGGGGATTTACTTGGGCATCTGTTTGATATTGCCAATTCTGTAAAACTATAAAATTTGGTTCAGGTGCTGTGAAAAGTCTAAAGGAGCCCTGTTTCAGATGATGTGTGTATTTTCCCCTCCCATCTATCCTCTCTTCAGCTTTTCCTGCTGATCCTACCCCTCCTATTCCCTTTTTCCTTTGAATAAGTAAGCATCTCTTATTGGCAAATTGAATTTAATCCAGTAGAAACCCACACCTCTTACAGTTTTAGGATGAATTTTTTTTGCTTTGGGGAAGATAGACTATTGAAAAATGCATTTTTTTTTTTAATAAATAAAATAAAATATGACACATTAAAAAAATCTAACTTTTTATCTGTAAAAATTTTAACAAAAACATTTTGATAGATAATATTAAAGTTCATTGCAGTAAATGTTATGTTGAATGATTCATTTTCTCTTGAGTTGCTGGACTTCAGATTTTAGTGATTTAAAACCTTGCAACATTAAAATGTCTAATTCAGGTCTCTTCTCATCCCTACAATTAGCTACTTTTAAATCATGGGATTAGGGGCCCAACAGCTTCCAGGAATGCACTTTACAATACCATGTTGACAAATTTGTTTTAGCCATCTAGACCTCTATGTAGGTGCAAGAGGTCTTTTTCAAGGTGTAGTGTTTGCTTCAGTTCACAAAAAAAATCTTTCAAAAAAAAAAAAAAAGGGCAATGATATAAAGCTAAAGACAATGCTTTATTTATAAGTCCAACCTTTGTCTTATTTTATTTTTTATAATTTAGGAGAGAGGAGAGGAGAGGAGAGGAGAGGAGAGGAGAGGAGAGGAGAGGAGAGGAGAGGAGAGGAGAGGAGAGGAGAGGAGAGGAGAGGAGAGGAGAGGAGAGGAGAGGAGAGGAGAGGAGAGGAGAGGAGAGGAGAGGAGAGGAGAGGAGAGGAGAGGAGAGGAGAGGAGAGGAGAGGAGAGGAGAGGAGAGGAGAGGAGAGGAGAGGAGAGGAGAGGAGAGGAGAGGAGAGGAGAGGAGAGGAGAGGAGAGGAGAGGAGAGGAGAGGAGAGGAGAGGAGAGGAGAGGAGAGGAATAATGATATGCAATCTAAAGTGAATAAACCAAATTGGAGTGATGTTTAAGCTATGCAAACAGCAAAAGTTCAAATGTGCTGCTTGCAGTAGCTGGAGAAGGGGATGGCAGCAACAGTAGGAGGCATTTGCCATCTGACTTCTCTCTTTTTCCTCTTTTTAATTAAGTGTCTTGCCAAGGTGACAGCTTAGCAAAGCAGGAAAGAGCTCTCTAAAAACTAACAGTTCTGTAAATGAAAAGAAAATAAAAATAAAAATTCTGACAAGTGAAAGGTCTTAAGGAGGTGGGGATGTGTTATAAACTCATTGTACTGATGGATGAGCTGCTGTCTGACATAATAGTCTGTTTTGGAGTCTGATGGACACCAGACCTGGGGGAAGTCATTCTGACAAGGTTAAGGTAGTGAGTTAGCTCTGAGATGGAAGCTCCTGGAGCAAGAGAGCAAGAGAGCACTCCATTTCCCTTTTACTGCTCACATTTTTAACCTAGTTTTTTATGTAAAGACTGATCTTAAGCTCCCAATGCTATATATATATTTCCCACTCCTGGAGAACACAGCACAGTAACAGAATTGTGTTTTACAAAGTTTTAAGGCAGCAGCAGGAGCAGCAGCAATAGAATGAGAATCCCAAAATGCTAAATAGAATGAAGAACACTAAAGAGTGCAACAAACTGCAACTAATATATCATTAAGGCACAATGTGGAGGTATTGGTCCATGCCCCCAGACCAATGTGGTCAAGTCAGCATTATCACTGTAGACATGCTCATTACATGTTGGACTTGATTACATAGCCACATGTTTATGTGCCTCCAATGTGCAAGTGAAGGGAATTAGGTTCTGTAGATGTGTAAAACTACCTTTTCCTAGCTTTCTAGCATTTAATTTTTCAACCTATGTTATAACATACTAGCAATCTTTATTATACTGTATATTGATCAATAAAAAATATTGATACAATATACTGATCTTTATTACTGTATATTGGATATACCAGGATAGGCACGTATTAAAGACACACTATATAACTGTCATAGCATTTTTGTCTAAATTCAATTCCTCATTAAATAACAAAAACTTTTGTGTTGTCTTTGTGTTGTTACTTTTTTTTTTTTTTTTTTCTTCGTGCTTGTGGCATATGAAAGAATACAACTAGAAAACTAGTAGAATTTTCAAAATAGTTTTTGGCAATCATAGATGGAAAATAGTCGAGCAACAACAAGGAACTTTGCTTAGGTCTGTCGTTTGGTAACTTCAAGAACTGTTCATTACTGTAAGAAATGAGGACTTTGTATAGAATACATACAGAGGCAACCAGAAACAGAGAACAAAATCTCCTCCAGTGGGTAACTCCTGATTAATGAAAGATTTCCCATCAACACTTTTTTCTTCTCTAGTGCTTCTGTGTTGATGGTTTTCAGTTTTTAAATGGATGATGAACTGTTAAGAGAAAACACACACGAAAAAAATAACTAGCTTCAGTTGGTTTTGCCTGACTTAAAATATGCATTTGGCACTCTGTTGTTATCTCTACTGTGAACTTATTACTGAAGGCATCTCTCAGGATTAACACTACAGCTATGAGATGCTATTCAAACAGCACAGGAAATACTGTCATCTTGTCAGTCAGCCCAATCCTGTATTTTCCTTTCATCTGCTTTTCAGTTGTCTTTGAAAATAAAACCTAATACCTCTTTCATGACTCCAAGAAATGGATTATCTCTACTGTGAAAATGCATTGTTGGTCTTTTGGATTAATCACTCAATGATATTCCCTGTTACCAGAGTTAAAGAAAATGCAGCAGCCCTTTGGGAGCTCTATAAAATAAAATAAAATAAAATAAAATAAAATAAAATAAAATAAAATAAAATAAAATAAAATAAAATAAAATAAAATAAAATAAAACAAAATAATTCATGAATAATTTTTTCTCTCTGTAAATGAGAGAAGTATCTTTTGGGTGCATTAAGTCTTAGAAAACGGATGAGACAGAAGCCATAAAATTGACAACTGATGCAGTTCTGAATTGTGAAGGAAAGAGTGATGAATGAACAAAATGACAAATGGACAACAAAAATGCTGTGCAAGTTGTAAGAGTTAATAAAAACATCTCTCATAAATAGAGCACTGAAGTAGAATTCAAAAGAGAAAACACTCTCAGTATATCAATGTGGTTTTGTTTCAGTACTGGCAGGTTAGAAATGTCCTCTATGCATTTAAGTTCACATTCCTAATGATGAAAAAATACTGTACAAATATAATTAGGATAGATTACAGGAAAATCTCAGAAATTGACTAATGTTTATGTCTGCAAAAGGCTAGAAAAATCTGCAAGCTCATTTTTGTTAATGAAGAATGTACTTCTCTATGTGACTTCTTGTGGTGCATTGAAACAAATGGGCTGCACTATTAGTGGTTTCAGTTGAGATGGTGTTCATTCTTGTCTGGAAGAGCTAACTGGATGAGTGCAAATACCATCACCATTCATCCCTATGTTGTTTTTTATTATTTTTTTATTTTTTTCTTTTTCCCCCTCAGGTAGGCACAGAGTCTATTTCTCAGCAGACTTAAAAATTAACTTCCAATTGATTTCACACCCTGTGTGAGATCATGCAAGACATGCATTAGTGACATTTCTGGCTAATGATGTACAAATTCTACATTAAATCAGCTTGTGTCTTGGTCAGCTTTATCCCATTCTTTACAGGCATGTCTGAGAGACTGTAGAAACAAGCAAACAAAAACCAGTGACAATTTATACAAAAAGTAAAAGAAAATATCAGAAAGTAGTTAAGAAACTGTAAGAGTTCACTGAAAAAAAAGGAGAGGCATTGTGGAGAAAAATGTAAAATATATATATATTTTTTTCCAGTATGAAGAGATTGAAAGCCAGGCATTTCTTTTTATATGTATGTGTACTAAAAGGCAAAAATTTAGGGAATATAAATACATACACTCTAATTATGTATTTACACTCTAATTATGTATTTACGTATTTACAGTTTGTATTCGCACATTTTCTTTTTTTTTTTTTGCCATTTCTAACACCTGAAACATGAAAAAAAATAAAAATCAAAGAATGAGATTTTTACAGAGCTACCACTATATGCAAGTGTTTTTTTTTTTAAAAAAACAAAACAAAACAAAACATTTTGCTTCAATTGAGTGATTTCTTAATTATCTCTATGCAATAATAGGTGGAGATTCTTGACACCCTAACAAACTATGTTTGCCATGTTTTAACCAAACTTATAATGCACAGAATCAGACACAATGTTTCTAGAGCTGTGAAAAATCCAGGAATTCTTTTAAACAATATAAAAACTTCCTTACTTCAGTTCAATACATTCTTCATGCAGTTATGGAACATGCTGTAGTCTTTCAGTATGAACTGCTACCCACTGTGGCTTCAGGCTGATCAAAGTCTGGACTTTATGAGACATTTGCCATGATAAAATTCTGAGATACATTTCTTTCCTCTTAAACATATATTACAGGTGGCATCTAAAAACTTTTAAGGTTTCCTTGCACCCGTCTTAAAGGCAACACCCCCTCTTTCTTTATCAGTACTCCAGTCATCATTTTGACACCAGAAAATGTATCAGAAATGACTTCACATGCTTCCCCAGGAAAGCAATACACATGGAAAATAATTTATTGCCAGATTATCCTCTCTGGAACACCACAGAAACTTATCCACTCAGAAATGATTTCCTGTGAACAGTTACATTTAATTTATGACTGTATTAACTACTTTTCTGTTTTGGTTTTCTGTATTTTATTTTATTTTATTTAATAAAGTGTAACACATTAACAAGTCAAGTATTTAAAAAAGGTTCACCAGTATTGTATGGATTCTTCCACATTTATCAGTCTAAATGTTATTATCATTAAAATACAAAATATGTTTGTGAAAATACAGTTTATCATAAAGACATATTAATTGGCTTCTATTATATCAGATTCTCTTAATCTTTATTAATGAACTCCTTCATCTGATAGTTAGTTAGCTGGACCAGAACGAATGTTTGGTAATACCAGGATAATAACTGTTTTACCCTATCTATCTTTTATGAATACTGGCATGACATTAGTGTTTTCATATTCTATTGGAATGTCCCTACTCTTTCCGAACTTACTGGCAAATAATATTAACAATTTAAACAGCACTTATTGAAATCTTGGATGCAAGTTAACCTTTATCTGCTGGTTGAAATGTCAAGTTTTAGTAGTTTTTGTTTAGTATCTTCTGTCAAAGTGGAAAATATTTCAACAGACTCAGAAATAATAGGGGTTGGCCAAAAAACAAACCATCCCTAATTTCTTTCTGTAACACAGTAACAGAACAGAGAATGCACAGGAGTTGTTCTACATCTTCATTTTGTGAAGTTTTTGACTATCTTACAAGGATCCCTGGAACATATCCTGTTGAATATAAACTGTGCAAAATCAGATGGATAGCAGTTCTAGACAGTTGTTTGCAATGGTCCACAGTATATGACAGGACATATCCAGCCCCACGCTGCTATTCACCATATTGGTGTGCTTAATTGCATATTGGTGTGCTTAATATTTTTGTGACTTATTGACCTGTAGGAGGGAAGAGAAAACATGCTGATTATATTTACAGCTGAGCAGAAGGTAGGAAGAGAAATCAAAAGCACCTTAGTGAAATGAAGAAATTGTCTAGAAAAAAAAAAAAAAGAAAAAAAAAAAAAGAAATTTTTAAAAAGACTGCATAATATTCAGTGGTAACAAGAGTAAGAAAAAAAAAATCAGCCACACAAATATAAGATGGAAAACAGAACAAAACAAACAAACAAACAACAACAACAAACAGGATGACAGCCATTTTTTGGAAGCTCATCTGGGGGTTTAGGTGAATCATAGTTTGAACACAAGTCAGCAATGTTCTGATGTTGCAGAAAAGGCTAACATCACAGTAGGATGTATAAACAAGACAAGACATATGAAATAATTCTTCTGCTCCACTTAACGCTGGTAAAGCCTCAGCTGGAGCTCAATTTTGATCAGTGCACTTCAAGAAAGATATGAAGAAATTGGAGCTAATCCAGAGGAGATGAAAATGATCAGAGGTCTAGAAAACATAACCTATGATGACAGAGTTAAATAACTGCATTTGTCTTGCCAAAGGTAAAAAAAAAAAAAAAAAAAAAAAAAAGACGGGAGTTGGAGTTGGCATAACATCAGTGTTCATATACATAAAAAGGTTTTGCAAGGGTGAAAGGCATAAACTGTTCTCAGTGACAATGGAGAACTGGACAATAAGCAGTGGGCTTACTCTGAAGTGAAAAATGTAAAATATTGAAAAGGTTAGATGGAAAATGACTTGACAAGAAAACACAGAACAGTAGGATAGATTATCAAGATAGGCAGCAGAGTTTTTAGAGTTGGAAGTCTGTAAAAACAGATTAGACAAACAGCTGTCATAAAAGACAAAGGTACTTTGGGGTCAGGAAATGGACTTGATAACCTCTTTAAAATCACATCAGGATGTTTACCTATCTATTATTTTTATGATATCCATAAAATATGAATAGAACCTCAATAGAACCCCATGTAGTGAACATGAAAAAAGTGTTCAAATTCTCCTTTTAGTATCCTATTCAACTTTATCTGATAGCATATTTCCTGAACAGCTCTATCCTTTTCATACTGCAGTTAACAATTCTCCCACTCACAACTAGAAAAGGTTTAATATTATATTGGTTCTCCTTGTCCATTACAAATTTTAGTTTCCTTAATCAATTTTAAGTCTTAATTTTTGTTTTACATTCATTTCCATTAATTTACCTCATTTTCAAATAGGTAGATCTATTTTAAATATCTGCTTTAATTTTTCAGTCTTAGTCACACTGTTTTTGTAATTAATATGTGTGGCCTTCCTTTTTTGTTATAAAACTGCATTTTTTTGACCAAAATATTATATGGTGAAAATATTCTTAAAAATTCACAATTACTGTTTTTATTTTTATACTTATTTATTTATTTATTTATTTATTTATTTTTGGGTACAAGCTGGTCTTATCAAAATTGCTTTTCTGAATTTAGTAGTATAAAGATATTAACTCCATATAAACCCATTTTGGAATTTATTTATTCTATTTGCACCTGTATTGAGGGTATTTGGTGCTGGAATTGGCATTTTTTTTTTTTTTTAGTACTGCAAGAATAATAGATTAGAATAGATTTTTCTCCTAACTTCTTGACCTTTGGAATTGTATAGTTATATAAAATTGAATGTGTTAGTGGAATGTATAGTATTCTCAGGATGCTCTGTTAATAGCTTACTGTGGAATTTCATCATGTGGCTCAAACCAAAGATCTTCTTCCTTTTTTTAATATAACCTTTTCTTCCTATACAGTATATGCTCATCCTTAAAACTTGTGTATCACTGTAAAACGATTATGTCTTTGGGCAACAGTAGCCAAAAATTTTGAAGGAAACAATATTCACTGCAAAGCAGAGAACCATAATGTTGAGGACAATCTGGGAAAATGTCACTGGTGAATGTGTGGCAACACCAAAATAACTCTCGGGTTACACTATATTTTGTTGAAGACAGAAAAAAAAAATAATAAAAAAATTCTCCAGATTTTTTTTTTTTTCTTATGCAACTGAAAAGAAAAGCTGGCTTTAGATGCAAAGTATAGAGGAAGCTACCTGAATGCACTGGCATTGCTGCTTGAAGAAATTCTGTTTGTAGTTTGCAACTCCCTAATACAAGAATAATGACATATGTGGAACAGAAATTAAACCCAAAGCAGAAAGCCTGTGACTGAAAGTGCCAATATTGATAGTACTGAAAACAGTTAATTAAAATTGTGTAGGAATGAGCACATTTGCCTACTCTTCTCTCTGGTTTCTGGAACCTTTGCCCTAGTACAGTCTGTTCCTACAGGCACTGTCAGCTCTTTAATGGTTACCATAATGCAGAGTCATGCAGAGTTTTTAAGGCCACCTTGTATCTGTTGTAATACCCCATCCAGCCATCAAAGCAGTCGCAATGCTACAATTATTGCCGGGATACACATACAATAAAAAGAGAACAAAACTTGGGTATTTTTTTCTTCTGGTATTCCAGGGATCAGAAGTATACCTCTAGGTACATTATTAGAAATAATTATTTATTTTTATGCTCTTTGGCCAGCTCTGTGGCTATTCAACGCTTGGACTGATCCCCAAGATTATTTTGTTAGAGAGGTATGATTCAGTCTGAGTTGAGGCCCTCAAGAGCCAGAAAGGCTGTGGGGGTCTGTGCGCTTGGAGGTGCTCACCTGCCTGGAAAAAACACTGAACAAATGAAACACAAGCAGTCTAAATTATGACCCTGCTGTCTTTCATTGCAGAGGCTATTCAGCTATGGTCATATTCTCTACCCAGTCTGCCATCTCTTTGCCTTTACCTCCTGCCACTTTCCACATGTAATCCACATCTCCTCCTGTCACAGGATCCACATGTGAACAGATACAGGCATGGGTTTAACATTCTTGCTATACACGGAAATATATTCCCAGTCAGAAGACATTAAAAGAAAACAAAAGCCAGAATGAGAAATGGTGATATAACTTGCCTCCATTTTTTTTTAATTATTATTATTAATTTTTATTTTTAATATGGTATTTTTAAAAGAACTAGAAACAAGGCAGGGAAGGGAAGGGAAGGGAAGGGAAGGGAAGGGAAGGGAAGGGAAGGGAAGGGAAGGGAAGGGAAGGGAAGGGAAGGGAAGGGAAGGGAAGGGAAGGGAAGGGAAGGGAAGGGAAGGGAAGGGAAGGGAAGGGAAGGGAAGGGAAGGGAAGGGAAGGGAAGGGAAGGGAAGGGAAGGGAAGGGAAGGGAAGGGAAGGGAAGGGAAGGGAAGGGATTCATTTGTTTCAAATTCTCCCAGAAAAAGAAATTCATACTTAAATCTTGAAAAAGCATATACTGTGTCTTCCTACCAATATACACCACATACAAAAAATACTTCTTGAAGAAAGGGAGTACACAACAAGGTTATGACCAACTTAAAGTCCTATTTCAAAGACAGGAGAGAGATTGTGTGCAACTTTTCTTTGCATATGTGTAAGTATCAGCCTAAACCCAGATATTTATCCCTCCAGTGAGAAAATATATGTGGAAAAGAACAATGGCATACAAAACAGGATTGCTGTTTGGATATATGAATCAATATGTCAGTTTTTCTTTCTACATTCACTCAGTGAAAAACAAAAACAAAAACAAATGGAAAACAAAAAATTGCCCTTCAAAAAACTCCTTTCCTAACTGTGTTAGAGATGTTCCAAACATTTTCTAAATTTGAGTTCTTTGTAAGAAATCCCTAATAAGTATAATTTTTCTCACCCTGATGTTTTCAAATATAAGTGAACATGTCCATTGCCTGCTCGGAATTACTTAGGATTTTTTTTTTTAACAGTCAAAAACTAAACTAAACAAAATGAAAACAAAACAACAACAAAAAAAAAAGCGCACAACAACAACAAAGACCCACTTTTGTATTGGTAATGTATGGCTACATTGAGGTGACTGGCAATTCTAAGTCTTGAATTTATTACTTTGTTCCATAGCCTCAAACATGCTCAACATTTTCTGAAAAATGGGTATGTGGAAAGTGTCATGAATTCAAATCCCCCATTTGATAACATGTTGGTCAATTGTTGAAAGTATGGGAATACATAAGTGCCTACATACATACATATAAAAAAAATATATGGAGTGGATATGATGATGTAGTGAAGTAGAAAAAAAATAACCTTTAGAGTGGCTGTATTATATAAAAAAATAACTGAGAACTACCATTGTGCCATATTGCAACATATAATATAGTAGACATGGCATATTAGAAGTGTACTAATTAAGTGTGTTTTCCATATTTTTTCCCACACTATAGAGCATCTTTATATTAGTACTATTGCCCTTGGTCTTGCTCTTAGACAGAAGAGCATTATTTTGGAAAGGAGGGTGGGCCACTCAGGAGGATGTTGTGAGGCTGTGCAGGGACAAAATTAGGAAGGCCAAAGCTCATCAGGTGCTCAAACTGGCTACTGCCATTAAAGATAACAAAAAATGTTTTTACAAATACATCAACGCAAAATGGAGGACTAAGGAGAATCTCCATCCTTTACTGGATGCAAGGGGAACCTTAGTTACAAGAGCTGAGGTGTTTAATGCCTTTTTGCCTCAGTCTTTACCAGCAAAACTAGTTGTTCTCTGGATACCCAGTACCCTGAGCTGGTGGAAGGGGATGGGGAGCAGAATGTGGCCCTCATAATCCATGAGGAAATGGTGACCTGCTACAGCACTTGGATGTACACAAGTTGATGGGGCCAGATGGAATCCACACAAGGGTACTGAGAGAACTAGCAGAGGAGCTGGCCAAGCCACTTTCCATCATTTTTCGGCAATTCTGGCTATCGGGGGAGGTTCCAGTCGACTGGCAGCTAGCAGACATGACGCCCATCTACAAGAAGGGCCAGAGGGTAGACCCGGAAAACTGAAGACCTGTTAGTTTGACCTCAGTTCCAGGGAAGCTCATTGAGCAGATTATCTTGTGTGTCATCACGTGGCACTTACAGGGCAAGCAGGCGATGAGGCCCAGTCAGCATGGGTTTATGAAAGGCAGGTCCTGCTTGACGAACCTGATCTCCTTCTATGACAAAGTGACACGCTTGGTGGACAAGGTAAAGGCTGTGGATGTGGTCTACCTTGACTTCGGTAAGGCTTTTGACACAGTTTCCTACAGCATTCTCCTCAAGAAACTGGCTGCTCTTGGCTTGGACTGGTGTACACTTTATTGGGTTAAAAACTGGCTGGATAGCTGGGCCCAAAGAGTTGTGGTGAATAGAGTCAAATCCAACTGGAGGCTGGTCACTAGTGGAGTCCCCCAGGGCTCGATACTGTGGGGCCAGTCCTCTTTAATATCTTTACTGATGATCTGGATGAGGGAATCGAGTGCACCCTCAGTAAGTTTGCAGATGACACCAAGTTAGGTGCGTGTGTCAATCTGCTCAAGGGTAGGAAGGCTCTGCAAGAGGATCTGGATAGGCTGGACTGATGGGCTGAGGTCAGCTGTATGAAGTTCAGTGAGGCCAAGTGCCAGGTCCTACACCTGGGGCACAACAACCCCAAGCAGAGCTATAGGCTGGGAGAGGAATGGTTGGAAATCTACCTGGCAGAGAAGGACCTGGGAGGGATGGTTGATAGTCAGCTGAATATGAGCCAGCAGTGTGCTCAGGTGGCCAAGAAGGCCAACAGCATCCTGGCTTGCATAAGAAACAGTGTGGCCAGCAGGGCTAGGGAGGTGATCGTCCCCCTGTACTCAGCTCTGTTGAGGCCGCACCTCGAGTACTGTGTTCAGTTTTGGGCCCCTCGCTACAAGAAGGACATCGAGAAGGGCAATGAAGCTGGTGAGGGATCTGGAGAACAAGTCTTATGAGAAGAGGCTGAGGGAGCCGGGCTTGTTCAGCCTGCCTAGAGAAGAGGAGGCTCAGGGGTGACCTTATTGCTCTCTATAGGTACCTTAAAGGTGGCTGTAGCGAGGTGGGGGTTGGTCTGTTCTCCCACGTGCCTGGCGACAGGATGAGGGGGAATGGGCTAAATTTGCGCCAGGGGAGGTTTAGGTTGGATATTAGGAAAATCTTATTTACTGAAAGGGTTGTTAGGCATTGGAATGGGCTGCCCAGGGAAGTGGTTGGGTCACCATCCCTGGGTGTCTTTAAAAGACATTTAGATGTAGAGCTTAGTGATATGGTTTAGTGAAGGACTTGTTAGTGTTAGGTCAGAGGTTGGACTCAGTGATCTTAGAGGTCTCTTCCAACCTAGATGATTCTGTGATTCTGATTCTGTGACATGAGCTGGCAATGTGTACTTGCAGCTGAGAAAGAAACCATATCCTTGTCTGCATCAATGAAAGCGTGGCCAGCAGTCCAAGGAAGGTGACTCTACCCCTCCACTCTGCTCTTGTGAGACCCCACCTGAAGTGCTGCATTCAGCTCTGGGGCTCCCAGCATAAGGAGGATGTGGACCTGTTGGAGTGGGTCGAGAGGAGGGCCACGAGGAAGATCAGGGAGCTGGAGCACCTCTCCTGTCTCCTACAAGATGACAGAGATGCGGTTGTTCAACCTACAGAAGCGAAGGCTCCTTCCTTCCAAGGGGCACCTTGTACCTGGCCTTTCAATACTTAAAGGAGGCCTACAAGAAAGCTGGTGAGGGACTGAGTGTACTGATAGGACAAGGAGTAATGGCTTTAAACTAAAAGAGTTTTAGATTAGATATAAGAGGTTTAGATTAGATATAAGGAAAAATACTCAGAGGGTGGTGTGGCACTAGAACAGGTTGCCAAGAAAAGCTGTGGATGCCCCATCCCTGAAAGTGCTGAAGACCAGGTTGGATAGGGCTTTGAGCAACCTTGTCTAGTGGAAGGTGTCCTTGCCCATGACAGAGGGGTTGGAACTAGATGATTCTTAAGGGTCCTTTCTATCCCAAACCAATCTATGATTCTATGATTATAACAGCAATCCAGGAAAAAAACCTTGGCAGTGGTCCAGGACAAAGGAATGGAGCAATTAACTCTCTTTTCATGAAATGGAAATGGAGATAAATATGTGTTTCACTGAGTATGAGCATCAGAACTGAAGGACCTCTCTACTCACCCTTTTCTTAAAAAAACAATGTGCTGAGTAAGTACCTCCACATCTCTCATAGATTCTGGAGGAGGCTTATATTACTTTAGGTTATATCTGAATATTAGGGGAATCAGTCAGTGGGAAACATCTAGAACAGCAGTGAATTGGTAACTGACACAAGATTCCTAACTCCGCATGCTAACTCTCCTATGTATTTCTAAAGGAAATGAAGCATAAGGAGACTCAGTGCAGTTCAAACCATTAGCACATGTTCAATGCTAGCGAAAAACAAGAGGGAAATTTGTGTCTTACTACTAAAATGTGTTTTATCTTAGTCCAGATAAAAAAACTGAATCAATAGTATTCAACAAAACTGTTCAAGTAACACAAGCCTACACCCTTGTGACTCATCAAACACAGTTATGTCTTTCTGAAAGCAAGGAGCTTTCAGGCTAGGCCACTGAAGTCAAAAGTGGTTTCAAGTCTTCCCTGTGATTTCAGTTTCCCAGCCTCGCACCTAGGCAGACTGAGCTGCAGCAGCTGCCCAGGATTGCTTCCTCACTGGCATTACTGAGATTTGCTGGTGTCAACCTACCTGAGTTTCACACACCTGCAGATGATGCTTGCTCTCATCTTCCCTAGGCTTTCTTTCCCAAGACTCTTAATGTCTGTCTCATAGTTCTCTTCTACAAAGGAGCCAGTTCCCATCTTCCTTTCACTTTATAGAGCTTTTATTTATTTAATTTAATTTAATTTTATTTATTTATTTATAACTTTTGTAGCCTTCTGACTTTGCTTCACATAATCTATTTTTAGCTTCTTCCCAATTCCTTTACTCATAGTTTTCCAGTCTATATAAATTGGTTTGGCCATCTCTTTACAGAAAATTTTTTCTGTGGTGAAGGATATTTTGAACACTTCAAAGTTTAGACAAAAAAAAAAAAAAAAAGAAAAAAAGAAAAGACTAACAATATAATAAAAGAAACAAAATGCTTTTCTGGTTGTAGTAACTCTTCAATATCACCAAATGAAAAATTTGTTATCTAGCCCATACACCTGGAAAGAAGGATCTCTCCACTCAAATATTCTTGGCCATATACCCATATACCCATTTGAGTTTTACAGTCAACACTGGGGTTTCCATCACTTTTCTCACTAGACAATATTGCTGTCTGGTAGTTATCCTTGTTCAGGGAATCCTCTTACCTCCACCCTACATACTCCAATATTTTAAAAATCACAACACAATAGACAGGAAGAGACCTTACACAGAAATTCACACTTAAAAATGCCAACTTAGAAAAAAAAGAGTCACTGAACAGAGGAAAACTAAGTGCAATCTTTTCAGCAGTGGCACAGAAATACATACTTGCTTCATTGAGTTTTGCAAAAATAAGGAATTCATTTTTGCAAATAATCATTAAAATATTTTCTGTTCTGTTCCAAGGCAGCCTGATCCAAATTTGCTTTGCCATAGTCTTTTGTGGCAGAAGAACAAAGCTTGTTAAATACTTAATTACCCGGATGGTACACGTGACTGGTGGATTGAGTTGGATCAACAAAGCTGCAATTATTTCACCACAGTGTGGCTGACTAAGATAGATACTTGGCTTCCCTCAATGGTTTTCATCATTCTACCAGAAATAAACAGAGCACAGACTATTCTCGATATGTTTATGCATCACTAACTTATATTACTTTTGGAAACTGTGAAATTTGTGCCAGTTGGTTGTAAAACGGAGTACAGTTTTGATTTTTTTTCCTCTTGTACACAACCTGGAATCAATATGTATATAAATTTCATCCTCTTTACATTACATACTGTTCCTAAGAACTAAGGTCAAGAAATAAATGAACCTAATTCCTTTTCTGCATCAAAATTGTGGGTTATTTTGTCCTAGTTACCTGGATTTTGCAGAAAAAAAAAAAAAAAAAAAAAAAAAAAAGCATAAGTGTATAAGTCCATGTCTTAGTTCTCAGTTTCTTTGTACAAATACAGCCAAGGTCAAGAGTTTGGCTAAGACCAAGGCAGGTTAGGACTCTGCCATAAAATTTGGATTTGTTTGCCGATGTGACCTTCTACAAAGCCTAGAAACTTGTATGCACATGTCAGCTTTAGCTGCAGTACAGTGTAAATGCCTGACTGTACGATGGCTCATGGTAACAGTGATGTACTAATGAGGCTATGTTTTCCGGTACAGGAATTGTTAACATAGAACCAGCTCAGAGGTCCAGCAAATAACACAGATATTATACATGTATGTGAGTAATTCAATTTTTTTGTGTCTGCATTTAGTTATCTGTCCAATTTAGAAATGCAGCACTCCCTGTAAAAGCAATGGTGGAGATACTGGAAAAGACATGAAAACATTGGTCCTTCCTTCCCACTATGTCTTCTAGCCTTGGTTTGAGCAGGTTGGGCTGAAGACGTGATGAAAGTCTTGTTACCTTGTGGATACCAGTGCCTTCACTGTGGCTACCAGCAGGGCAGCTGTAGGAGTGCTGTTCAATGACAACACAGTTAAAAATGCTCAGCATGGACATGATCGCAGAGCAACAGCAAGCTGTGAAATATAGGCTAGAGTTCATTAAATTGTCTTTACATTCTTTTTCAACCTTTCACTATACTTTTTGTAAAGAAGAAGCACATACACTCAGAGTTAGAGTTAATTAAATTGAACAATTTTTAAACATTGTTTAGGTGTATTAGTTTAAGCAGAGAAATGCATCGGTCTCCTGAAACATGCCTCAGACCTCCTGATGTAGTAAGCCCAAACATCTCTGTTGTGAAGACTCCATTTTTTTCATTGATTGATTTTCTGTAATCTAAATGAGTCCTAATATAACTTTCATGTTATTGACTCCAAACAGGGTTATTGTTCAATGGCACATGAATAATTTCCATACAGTGGTTTTCTATTTACTTATCATGTTCCAAAAGACGTCTTGTTTATGTGTATTAGGTTAGTTCTGAATTTCCTCTAATTTAGCAATATCATTTACTCCATATGTTTGTGCGACTTTTTGCTGTTGCTGTTTGTGATGTTTTTTATCATTAGGATTAATTTAAGAAGGGATTGGCATGCAGGAAGCAGAGTACCATCTCAGCTGACTTGTACCCTAGCTCTCAGTCATCAGTGGTCTACTCAAACCAGTCCAAACAGGCTTGAAGGCACCAGGGAGACGAGCTATCTGATTTCAACAATGAGGTGCTTTCTTTGACATGCAAAATACAGGTCATTGGGCTAAGAAGAAGCCAAACTACATAACAGGGAGAGGTGAGGTAAGAAAGACTGATCTAGGAAAAGGAGGAAGGTAGATGTTTACAGATGTGTGTATATTAAAATTATTATTTTAAATTCCTTCACTAATTTCCTTAAGGACACAGTACATCACAAATTCTACATCCTAAAGAAAAGATTTGCAGGTGCTAAAGCCAGATGAACTTTCACATCTAATGTGATTGGCATGGGATACCATGATCAGGAGTTGCAATATAAGTATATTCTGCATAGCTATAGCTATTTCATAGATGTTAAAATTCACCTCTTCAGAAATAATAATGTCATCCTCTGTGTAAATATTCTATAAAAAGAATAAACAGCTTTGGAGGTATTTTACTATTATTATTATTATTATTATTATTATTGATATTCTACCATCTGCACAGAGTTTAATTTTATCTCTACAAAGCAGAATGAAAGCCAAACAACAACCAGTTAAGCAACAGTAGAGACTGAAACTATCAACTCTGAGAAGACTGTCTAGGCAGCTGTTATACTAGATGATTACAGAGCTTTTCTCTAACTTCATTGAGGCTTTCAGCGCTTACACTGGGCAATGAGTGAGTTCAGTTGCTACTGCTCAGACTAGACAGAAAAGAAAGAAGACAGGCTTAGGCTAAAGGAGGTGTTCAACAGATGATCCTGGAATGAGACAGATTTTGAAAATTTCCCTGCTCTGCTACTGTTCATCATAGGCTGTATCTCTCCTGTAATGGAAAGAGTGGCAATATAAATCCTAAAGCCACACACTTTTACAAAACTTGAAAATACATGGGAGAGACTGAATTATTTATCTCTATACTTTGAATTTCCATTTCTAACTCACACAAGGCTGTATACTGAATTAGCTGAATAACCAAAATTATCAAGGGTTTCTTTTGAGAAGAGTCCACAATTAAACCTTCCTAACTGCTATATTTAAGAGATTCACTCATTCTTGTCTAAATTGTCATTTCTATCATTCCCATTGTTTTGTCCATTTTGTGGTTCATGAAAATTCTGATTTGCACTTAATACGAGGGCTAATCATAGAAATACATCTCTTCACAGTCAGAAACTCAAGTGATGCTAAAGCCATTGAAACATTTTTATTATTATTTTGTGGAGGGGGAGGGGGTGGCATCTTCCTAATAGAAGGTGTTTGCTAAGTAGTGAATATTGGTGAAGGTAAACATGCTGATGTGAAAGATGTTTATTTGTTAAATAGCCTCTTGCTCTTCCATAATCTCCTTATTTTGCCACTTGCCGGTACAGGATTCAACCACAGACTTGACTGGTATTAATTTCCAGGCTATCCAAAACAGATGGAAAACAGAGAATGAAGAAGCGGCCATTAACACCCACATGATGCCTGAGACATCTTGGGATTGTTACAGCAACTGTGTAAGTGTATGGACACAATAATTGCTGCACAGCTAACTGGAGGACCATCTAATCTGACCTTCTGTCTTCAACTGAGCTGGTGCCAGCCCTCTGAAATGAAGTCAAATAAAAAAGAAAAAGAAAAACCCCAAACACAAAATTGTGCAATGGTCTGTCATGGAGGAAAATTATTCCTGACTCCAACTCTTGCTCAATTATGTCCTGAAGCGTGAGGAGTAATGGTTCTTATGATTTTTGTCCCAGCCTGAGTAATTGCAAATGTCATTCTTATTCAGATCAATGGATAATCCTCTGAACCTTCATTAGTGCTTTTCTTCATACCAATCTGTGACCTTAAGTGGCAGCATATTAGAAATACATCTTAACCATACCCAGCCATGAGCTGAAGATTCAGGATCTCTCCTAATATAAAACTAAATTTATCTGCAGAGAGATATTAACTAAATATCAGTTATGCTATCATTTGCTACTGTCCCTACCTACATTTCACCCATTGTAACTCAAGACATTTTGCACTAGGCCACCCTTATCACACTCCATTATGGGCAACAAATTTGAATGAGTGGGTGAGAGAGGCCCAGGTTTGCTGTTAGGTGCAGTAGAAGGTGCAGTAGGTAACCAGAGCCTGACAGACACTACTGGCACATTTAACCAGCCAGATGGGTCACGCCAGGAGTGCTGCACAGCTGCTAACAAGTCCTGCCTGTTTAGGATAGACTGTTATCACCTAAAGAAGCATTCTTTGGTATTTTGCATATTGTTTTCTCTTCACTGATAGTTATTAAGGAAACAGGTGTCCATTAATTCATTGATCTAATGATCGTACCAAAAAGTACACTCACTGAAAGGGGTAGGAAAAAAAACAACAATTATAAATGCCAGGATGTCTGTGAGGTATTGAGGAAGATTTCAGCAAAGTCTTTACTAGGATCCCATGACTCCTGCCTTGTATAATATTCTTATATTTTAAAGCAGAGACAATATAAATAGGCAAACTTTGCCCAAAAGTCATTAAAATGACTAGAAGAATCAACAGAGTAGGTAAACTAACTGGTCATGATATAAAGAAAAACTGATGCATTTTTATGGACAGGCTAAATAAATTAAATATCTATAAAGACAACATTTCTCACTACCCAAAAAATGACTGGTGCCAAATATTTTCCTACACTTGCTGCATCAGCAGGTTTCTGGCAGGTGCTTTAAGGAAACATTTCTGCACATTCTCTGTTCCTGTTAGGAGACACTGTTCCTCAGACTGCCATTTGGGTTGTGTTTGGCAGGCACAGTGATTCACCAGAAAATGAAACACATTTTTGATTGTATAGAGTACACTCAGGCCTATATACATGATGTTTTGATCAGGAGAAAAATGGTAGAAAAGCAAGGCCAGATGCTCAGAACCACTTTTGGAGGAGTCAGACTTGTGGCCTAACACAAGCAAAAAAACAACAACAACAACAAAAAACACAACAGAACAAAATCAAAAATCCCCTCCCATAGTATAAATCTCATTTCAGATAAAGAAGGAACATGGAGGAATAATTTACATGCACAGGAAAATCACAGAAAGATTGAAAGGATCATCACATACCTCTATTGGATCTGGATAGGTTGGAGAGCTGGGCGATCACCAACCGCATGAAGTTCAATAAGAGCAAGTGCCGGGTCCTGCACGTGGGACGGGGAAACCCTGGCTGCACGTACAGACTGGGCGATGAGATGCTGGAGAGCAGCCTAGAAGAGAGGGATCTGGGGGTCGTGGTAGACAGCAAGTTGAATATGAGCCAGCAGTGTGCCCTGGCAGCCAGGAGGACCAACCGTGTCCTGGGGTGCATCAAGCACGGCATCGCTAGTAGGTCGAGGGAGGTTATTGTCCCGCTCTACTCTGCGCTGGTGCGGCCTCACCTCGAGTACTGTGTGCAGTTCTGGGCACCACAGTATAAAAAGGATATGAAACTGTTGGAGAGTGTCCAGAGGAGGGCTACGAGGATGGTGAAAGGCCTGGAGGGGAAGACGTATGAGGAACGGCTGAGGGCACTGGGCCTGTTCAGCCTGGAGAAGAGGAGACTGAGGGGAGACCTCATCGCAGTCTACAACTTCCTCGTAAGGGGGTGTCGAGAGGCAGGAGACCTTTTCTCCATTAACACCAGTGACAGGACCTGCGGGAATGGGGTTAAGCTGAGGCAGGGGAAATTTAGGCTTGACATCAGGAGGGGGTTCTTCACAGAGAGGGTGGTTGCACGCTGGAACAGGCTCCCCAGGGAAGTGGTCACTGCACCGAGCCTGTCTGAATTTAAGAAGAGATTGGACTGTGCACTTAGTCACATGGTCTGAACTTTTGGGTAGATCTGTGCGGTGTCAAGAGTTGGACTTGATGATCCTTAAGGGTCCCTTCCAACTCAGGATATTCTATGATTCTATGATTCTATGTGGAAGGAACCAGTCTTCTGAGAACTAATGTGCAAAAATATCCTGTGTAAATGTTCACAGATCACCAAAGCACACTGTGAAATAAGGTCTGTTAATCATTCCCGAGCAAACATAGCTTTGACTTCTTTGCTTAAAAGGTACGTTGAGTTTGGTCATAGCCATAGGGTGGAGAAAGGGATTTTTCTTTAGTTTTGAAATAGGAGGTCAGTATTAGCTGTGTCTGGCAGAAAAAAAAAAAAAATAAAAAAATCTAAATCCCCCCCCCCCCTTTTTTTAAATTTATTCTCATATCTGATAAGAGATTTTCTGACAATAATGTGGTCATACTCCACCCCCGCTCCCCTCCTCCCCCGCAGCCAAAACTCAGGTATTTGCTTTCTGTTCCTTCTGTGGTGCAACGCATATTGTGACCGCTTGCTGTTTCTTTCTCCCTCGGTTAAGAAAGACTCTGGTGGAGTACAAAGATTATAATTTGAAAGCAGTCCTAGTTTGATATGGGCTAAGCTAGTTTATAAATTACTTTAAAATCTTCTGTCACAATGTCAGGAGAAAGGCCTCTGTCTCATCCTTGGCCAAAAAATAAAATATTTGAGTTAGACGCTACTCACATTTCTTTTAATGACTCTCAGCTCTTTAAATGCTTTATCTTCTCTTATTTTTCCTAACACCTTTTAAATTGTATGTTTTCAGAAGCCCTCCTGAATTGCTTTTTCTGCTAAGTGCTTGCACAACAGATTATGATGCTAAGGTAACCACAACTGTCTTTGCTCTTCCTTTCTCTTACCAAGAGCTTTTTGGTAATACTTTGAGAAGAGCTAGTAAGATGTATATTATCACTTCATTTCCATTCCTTAAGCAAACTTAAAAGGGATTGTACTCAGATAAAATGCCCACCACGTGTTACATTTAATGGATATTTTTCTTATAGCCTGGGTTTGTTCTTATCTCATAAACTAATTCAGTCAGTGGAGTTTCAGAGGACACAATATTCAAGTTCAAGTTCAGCAGTATATTCAGCAAATATACAGCTGAATTTGAAAATGCTTAGTACAAGCTGATGGACCTAGGTCTGAATTAAGAGCTATATGAGCAGATGGTGATGGTGTGGAAAACATTATTTGTTAGCAGTAGTTAAAAAAATAGCATAGTAGCTGAATTTAAATTGTAAATTTCAGCTTTACAGACATGGTCTAAGTCTCGTGACAGTAGAGGGATTACAGGTGTAAATAGATGTTTTATAAAGAAAACTGTCTCAATCTGTTCGTATCAGTTTGTCTTGCATATAATACAGTTATTATCAATATAATTAAATTTGAACCCTTCTAATTGTGTTGAAATAATGCTTGGCTCTAGCAACCAGAGGCCATCTGTTTAAATTACATTTACAGGTAGCCCTTAAGCAAGGTTCTATTCAAAAGACAGAAAGTGGAAGATATTATTTAGCATGGGATAAAGCTTTTGTTGTTCTTTATCATTTATTATAGTAACATTTATACACATTATCAGGAAAAGCATTCTTATTATGTTTTGTTAGTTTACTTGAAACAACATGTAATGGTACAGTTTCTACAATAGGTATGCTGTATATATATTAGAGATAATACTCCATTATACTGAAAATGTGTAGATAAATGTAAATAACGTGACAGCAAATGTAAAAAGTTTTTGACTTTTATAACACTAGATGAGAAAAATTCTACAAAAAGTTCAGACTTATTTGCTTACAACATTTGCTTATAGCTGCAAAGTGCCATATGAGGTGTGGCACCAGCCTTAATGTGTAAGCTTCCATCAGCTTTCACCATTGTAAGGGAATATCGTAGAGTCCTTGACACAGCCAAGAGCTTACAGGACAACCATTTAATTTTTTTAATTCTTTCCTCTATAATTCAATAATGGCACTCATGAGCACATGGTAAATCACATTTCTGGGACACAGAAAATGTGAATGTTCATGAAAATCTTTTCTGCCTGCTAACAAAGGGCACTGAGATAACAGTGTAAAGCATGATTAAACCTCTTTTTCATGTCCTGGAAAAGGTTATCTTGAATGACGCTTGGTAGCATTAACTCCACCAAATAATTATTAGGTGTCTAATCTAGATTGTTTAAGGGCTAAACCTGGAGGAATGTGCTCAGCCTGCTTTATTCTCTGCTTAAAAGAAATCATTCCGGAGATAGATGAATAAAAGACCATATCCACAAATGTGTAACCCTTAATGAAATTCATGCTGATTATTATGTCAGCGGCCAGCCACAGTCACATGGGACACTTTGTTTGGAAGTTTCATTTGCCTGCTGAAATCTTCATGCTCCATCCATTACAAGTACAATGTTGAAAAGAGGGGGAGGGAAAAAATAACCCAGACATATTTCTGTCCCGGATACTCACAAGAAGAGATGCGTGAGAAAGAACAACTCTCTATCTACTGGAAAAATGGTTCTGCAAACCAAAATTTCAGTTACAGATATTCCTTTCAAAGCCTATCTATGGAAAAAAATAATAATAATCACTGGTCAACAATAAAAATATTGAGTTATTGCTACAGTTTATACAGGAGTTGATGAGGCTGGCTGTACGTATATGAATACAACATGCAAGGCCACATAGTTAAAAACGTAAATGTGTGGGGGTAAGTCAGTGTTGAGCTTGTTTACACATGAATAAATCCTAATTAGAGAAATGGAAAAATGTCTGAATCTGAATTTAAAATAGTCTGTCCATGAGAGTCATGGGTGACTAAAAGTAATTAAGGCTATCACTTAACTAAACAGATGTGACAGATTAACCATGTGTTTCTATCTTTGATGTAGATTTTTTGGTTTGGATACAGTTGCAGTTTAAAGTCCTTTAATATTGCCCGAGATACATCTGCTGTTATTTTGAGTTGGTATATTTCTTGTTGCAATTGCATTTAGCACTGTCTGACATTTAGTTTGTATAAACAATCAAAAGTGTTTACAATGAAGAGTACTTGTTCAAGCAAGCCACAGTACAGTGAAATACATTCAAAATGTAAGACTAAAGATGTGCAGATAGTAAAATACATTTTCTTGTTTCCTTTTGTTTTGATTTGTGTTTGAGATGGATTTAGATAAAGGAATAAAGGAAGTACACTTTTGACCATAAAATAAAAGAAAATTATAAATTAAAATAAAATAATAATAAAAAAAAAAAGGTCACTTTTCTTCCAAAACAGTATTTTATTTTTCATTTCAGGGAAGACTTTTACTTTTGTTATTTGTAACTCTGATGAGCTCAGATGTGCTGAGAAGGAAGAAAGAATGGCAATCATTTAACACAGTTAATTCTCCTGAGCTTTCCCACCCAGACAGCACAGAGTTGCACATGGTAAACATATTCAGATGTCTACATACACAGATGAAGCTCTGTGAATTAGTTTGCATGTTTCAGATGTATTGGAGCATTTATCCAAGGCTTGATTCTCCTCCCACTACAGAAGAGGGGAATTTTTTCATATGTATTACTCCATTTGATTGAATGTTGTGACACCTACTTTGTGTGTGCATGCATGAGAGAAACACTGAGCCATGTGCCTCTGTGCACCTCTCACTTTAAGCTTGCTGAGGCAGTGATACACCTACTTTACATGGTGTCATGAAAACAATGAATAGTGATGAAGAGTTTTATTCAGAACTTCCCAGAGTTAACCCAGTTATGCTAATGGGACTTAAATATTGCATTGCAATATTTGCATACGTCAACTATTGAAAACATTTGGTGGAACTCAATTGCCTTTTATAGAAAGTTATAATTAATGATGCTGTCTGGCTCCAGGTTGGCCAGTTTAGTGGCATATGATGCTCCTTACCTGAGTCTTATTTGTTTTTTGAAAATCTATTTTTCAGATTTTTATGATTTCTGCATGATGCTCTGGGAATTTCCGTGGGACATAAAACATTTGTCTGCCAGAGAGCCACACTTTTTTTTAACTTCTGGGCACTCTGGCTGCGCTCACCCACAGTCCTTCAACCAGCAGTTTTTAGAAGGTCAGATGTCCCTAGTTTTCTTTGGAGTAAAATATTCCCGTGTCTTGAAAGAACTCAAAACAATGATTAAAGCCTAATGTTAGCCCTGGAAGCTTGTCTCCCTAGATCCGTTCCCTGAGGGCAATGTCACAGTCAGAGGGCACCTGTCTACTTCAGACAACCCCCAAAGGAGCCTTTTTCTCTCCATGTACTACAGAGGGATCCTAAGGTGACAGTCTTTAGCTGCTGTTAGCCTTTGTGTTTTGTCCACCAAACATTTTGTACAGTCATTTTATTTCTCGTATATCAAGAGTCTGGAATTCAGAGTCATACCACAAATGATGTCAGCCAGCACAGCTAGAATTAAAAAAAAAAACAAAAACAAAAAAACAAACTAAAAGTACTAGGTCATCTCGTCTATCCTCTGCTTGCGTGGGATTGTTTCCCACAGAATTCATGGATATGCCACCCATAAAGGCAGCAACCGAGTCTGAATCACACAAACAAGAGGGGAGGGACATTGTATAAACTGTGTAGTATAAGAAGAGGACTTTTTCTACCATGTTTTAAGAACACGGCTTGAATTTGATGGTTCCTAGCAGCTGTAAGGCCTGAAAATTTGACCTCAGTTATAGAGGTTTTTTTTGTTTGTTTGTTTGTTTTTTTGTTTTTGTTTTTGTTTTTCCAGGAGACATTGTTCTATGTTGTCTCCTTTTGTGCTCCCAGAAGAGAAAACATCTTCAAGCAAAAATAGGTGAAGTAAAATTTCCTTATGCTTAGCATGAAATTATCATACAGCTATAAGAGCACCCAGACTCCAGAGCCTTTAGGTCTGGGCTGACTTTTCTCTGTTTGCTGAGATGAGTGAAGTCTGTAATAGGAAGCCTCACTGTCTGAACACAAGCCATAGACACTAGATGTGATAGTGAGACAGGCATCAGTAAAGTCAGAACCTCAAGATCAAAGAAGTGAGTATTTAAAGCCATTTCTTGGCTTTTCAATTTACACATGACAGGTCAAATGAACCCCCATTGTTTTGGCAGTATTCAAGCTATTTGACATCTATATTCTATCTTGAGGGCACTATCATTGCTTGAATCGTATTTTCTGTCTCCTGTCTCTCTCTTGGCTAAATTAATGATTCCTTAAATATTTACAAAGACACCAGTTTCAAATAACTTGTAGGATTGCATTAGTCTCTGGGTAGGATACAAACTTTTCTGACAAAATTGACTGAAATCAGCAAGTGTGTTTACAAGCTAAGTCATTCTGTGAGTTTAAAAGCTAAGACTGAATCACATACATTATAAAACCATGAAATACTTTTTACTGTATAAATTTGGGTTAAAAGGATAGAAGATAAAAGATAGAAGGATTACATTTTGCAGTGTATTTATGTTTTAATATTACACTTAAAAAGTCACAGATAAACATCTTGTTTTTTGCTTATTGGCAAAACAAGACAAAAAATTACCTTTAATTTATATAGCAATTTGTCTAGATAAAGGTTGACGCATCCAGATCTTAAGAAAATGCATATTCTATAAGAAAATAAATACAAACTTCATGTTTGATAGTTGCCTTTGCTATTAATTTTTAAATGAGTGACCAACATGTATATCTTCTGACCATGTCTGAGTCCGCAAATACAAACATCAAAAAATTAGGAATGTCACTACTGCTACTGATTTTACTTAAAAGATTCTCAATTACCAGACTTGCCAAAAGAGGCAGAAAAGCCTAGAACAAGCATAGTACTTTAAATACTTTAAAATCAGTTCAGCTAATTGCTTATTAGCTGTATCCATCTTAGGTTTCAGTATAGCCACCTATCTTTATAATTTTCAAATACCTACTGTTTTAACTAGATTGATATTAACAAAACACTTAAAGATACTTTATACTTAAAGATATATTTTTTTTCATGGTACTGCTATTTCATCATAATCTTCTGATCATAGTAAACTCTCTTTTGGGGAAAGGCTGGAGAATTTTGGGGTCAACAAGGAAGAAGACCTTTTCAAACTTGTATGAGGAGAATGAGGTGGTGATTTCACCTGAGTCATACATAATATAAAACAATTTAGTTTTGACTGGCCATCATTCCTATTGCAGCTGACACTGGGGAATAAAATCAGATTTTCCTGTTTTAGTCTTTCTTCTCACTTAGCTTGAAAGTTCTCTGCAGGATTGTCTTTCCTTAGTGCAAAGAAATCCTTTCAGTTATATAAGAATACTCAATCATATTAGCAATGAGGAAAATAGCCTTCTTTCCAATCCTCACTTAACAGATAATCAGTTTTGAGTGATGGCCCAGATATTCTTGTGTCCAGTTCCATTCATGCCAGTGTAACTGTTTACTTGCCCTCTAGAAGAGAATGGCCCCTAATGTAAAAACAGAGCTGATCTCTGCGCCAAATCTGTGGTCAGCTGTTACTTCCTTTTGAAATTCATGAGAATTCAGCCCACCATTAGTTTCAGAGCATGAAGTGGAAAGTTTTCTACAAATGACTGTGTGTGCTGTGCGGTTTAGGCTCTTCATGTAACACATCACAAATTCTGGTAAGGAACCATGTCCAAATAAATGATAATATTCCTTACACTGTTCTGTTCCACTGTTCACCTACTTTTGGGAGATTATATAGCACATTGCTAGAACTGTCCACTTCCTGGATTTAACCCAAGTATTTAAGACTGTTTTATTTTTATTTATTTATCTTTTCCTTGCTAAGAATGTAATTAAAACTACTGAAGAGTCTTTTTACATATTATGAACTTTAAGTACAAAGCCAAATGGCATTAAGTTGCCAGGAAACCATCCCGCCTGTTTTCTGACCAGAAACTCTCACGTTTGACTTCTACCCAAAGGCTGGAATTAAGTGTACATAATTGCATAATGTTTAGGAATGAAAGACTTATAAAACACACTGGGCAAAATCAGCCATAGACAAAGGCACAGGGTCCTGCCTTTAACTCAGTATAACTGAGTGCTGACAAAAGGCAATCCAGCACTAACTGTCATGTTGGTGAGAGAAGCAGTAAAATACGATTTTCATTTCCAGAAGAGGAGATCTGAAGAATAAACTGTCCTCTGGAGTATCAAAGGAGTTTGAGAATAAAGGAACTGAAGTATAATCTCCATTGACTTTAGTGCAGTTGGGCCAAAGACTGTTTTAACTTAATGTGGTTAAATCCTGGTACATGTTTAAAACTACTTTTGCTGACAAAACTAGATGAGAGACCTTCTGATTTTTACACTGAAAGTACTGGCACAGTGTCTTTTACAGTAAAAATAATTCTGCATACACATTAGGTTTTTATGTAAAATGTATTGTTTATGTTTCATAATTTGATTTAAATTAGGAGAAATACTGAAAAAGAACAGTGTACTCAGTTGAAAATGCAGTAGATTTTTTATTATTATTTGTTTCTTTTCTGCAACTTAGTATGTGTTAGGATGCTTCTTCCATGTTTAAGAGCTTTGTGGGCCTCAATACATCAATAGAACCAAGTTAAAAAAAAAAACACTCCTTCCAAACAACACTGTAGCATGATCTGGTTCTAATTATTTCATGAGGAATCCATTTGTTTTTCCTTTTAACATCTCTTCTTTACACATTTGTATTTGTGCATGGAAGCCATTTTATAATTGCTCTGTTGTACAGTCATATATTTCACAACAGCTGAGGAGATGTGTAACTGAAAGTATGCTGAAAATCTGTGTGGTGGAGGGCTGCTTGCTGTTAGCCAGCTATGAGTATTTGTCCCTTGCAGAGCTATTAAGAAACCATACAGTTAAACAATGTTGAATGTGCCAGGTTCATCTTAGATGCACTTACCAAAGGTGGGCCTAGGTTCACATAGAAGATACACCTAGTTTCAGTTAGTTGTTTAGGCTTCCTGTGAAAATGGATACAGAGACATCTTACAAGGACCATGTATTTTAGATGCCCAACTTACAGTGAATTTAAGCTGTTCACTTGACAAGGATAACTCTCTCCTCTGATGGAAGAAGGAGCCTGGATGAACTAGTTTAGACCAGACATCTAAATTTTAAACTGTCGGATTAAGGAGGGGGAATCCCACCTCATCTGTTTACAATTACTTAGTTGTGATTTTTGTCTTTGTTTCTTAACTCAGACAGTGAGTGTTTCTGGATAAGGAGCCTGTTGGTTGTGCTGTAGCTTAGTGACAAGTGACCTGAAATGGATACCTCAAAAACAAATATAATAAATAATAAAAATAAAAGTACACATTCCAATGTAGATCAGCAAGTACTCCTAACACATGGAAAACTAAGGAAAATAGGGAAAGCTAAGCCAGAGGCAGAAAAAAACTAACACACTTAAATTACTGGAAATGTATTTTTTCCCAGTAAGAGCAAAGCTGCGTGGAACAGACTCACACTGCTCTAATGGCAGGTGCCAAGTCCAAGTCTGGACTCCTCAGCTAGCAGCTGACCCAGATAAACAATTACCAATCAGAGGGCTTGCATGTACACATTTTTATTTTCTGGCACCTGCTATGCTGGCCAAGCACTGAAACAAACCCAGCTTCTTCCCCAGATGGGGAAGGATCAACTGCAATTTGGGATGACCTCTTTCTGGCACAGTCCCAGCCTTGTCTCCTGAGGTGAAACTGAGCACTGCCGGCATCTCCTCATGTCCCCTTCCTACCACAGGAGGCCGTGGGCATGGCCAGACCTGCGGTTTTGGGGATATTTCATTTCTTGGAAGGAGCTGGGAACTCGAAGGCATTCATTGTGCTTCTGGGACACTGCAAACAGCAGAATGAATTTCACTGTAAAAGGGGCTATTTGGGAAAATTTGTTACAAATTCATTTTTGGAAAACCCTATACACCTGCACTACAGTGGATTTTCTAACTAAAAGACTTGCCATTTCATATAGACATATGAAATGTATATAAATATGCATTTTAGAAGTATTTCTTCTGAAAGCACTTGCTCTTTGAATGTATAGATGGCTAGACCTCAAAAAATGATTTAAGTGTTTTTCTTAAAAACAGGCCAAATATTTTCAAGGCATCTGTTTTTGGTGAGAGCACACTGATCGTTTTGTAGAGTATTTATATATGGCTTGATACTTACATTTTTTTTTTTAAAAGAAAACATTTATTTTGTGGTTTCTGAATCAAACAACATTAAGTATGTAAATAACGAAAGACTGGATATATATATATATGTATATATTTTTTTTTTTTCTTAACTTAGGGTAATTATTCAGAGATCTGGACTTAAATATAAAATGACTTGAATGTAGGTAGGTGCCTTCAGATATGGAAAAAAAAAAAAAAAAGGACATTTGTTTGAGAGACTTTATAGAATTTTATTGGCATTGAATTATAAGCCTGAATTTCTTTTAATGTAAGTTAATCTAAATTAAAAGTATTTAAGCTGAATTTAGGGCAGATGCAACAAATAAACTGCAAAAAGCATAAAAATAATTTATCTTTTTTTCATCTGAGTTGGTACATTTTTTTATGAAGTTCACAACCATGTGAAATTTCCATCTTTCTATAGCAACTGGTTTGTCAGAGGCTTTTGGGGGGACAAAGGAAATGCAGGAGGGATTATTTGTCTTTTTTGAGGCGGGTATGTTTTGAGTTGTCTTTATAATCCTCAATTTGTCCCAGATTTGTCAAAAAGATTTTCCAAGTTTTGCAAACCCTTCAAGTGAACTCAGGCTGAATTTACAAAGTATAGACTGACTGTCAAGTTAATTGTCTCTTTAAGTTGCATGGGAAGTTTGCTGTTTTGTTCCAAACCATAAAAAACTCATGATTATGGCTGAGTATTGCTTAGAGTTTTTGGGTTTGCATGAACCCAGAAACTCAAAGTTGAACTCAGTGAGTGTGTGAACCCACATTAAATAATACACACAAACAAACAAAACTGGAAAATATATTAAAACATGGGGACTCCACACTGCCAAAGTTTTCAGAGCTTTGATGAAAAAGAATGATATTACAGCACCAAAAATGTTCATGTTAAGAGAAATACATCATGTTTTAAAAGCTGTGAACTGTCATATTGCTTTGAGAAAATATGTCATGATTTGGTCATGACTCCCTGTACATATATCATTCAACTATTTACACTTAATTAAAAAATAAACAAACAAACAAAACAACAAAACAACAAGTTTTTTCCTAATCTATATGTAATCTCAATAACGTGACTAATGTCACATAGTTGAAGGCATGAAGATATGTTGTATCTGAAAAAGCTGCATAGAATAGAAACTCCAGAACTTATTTTTTCTTATATATCTCACTTAAATCTGTTGAAAATTCTGTTAATATACATAACTGAGCATTTTTCAGCTCTGACACCAGCTCCTGAATTCCCACATGAAGAGATACGACAGTCACTTCCATATCTGCATCTCTTTTTTAGGAGAGTGCAGATGAAAATTTAAGCTTCAGAAGTGGCTTGATCTCTTGGAATAGATAAATAGTTTAGCAAATACATTTTAATGTGTTTCTATGCTTTGCATCTTGTGTACTGTGAATTCATCTTAATGAAAATGGCCAGTCTGTAGTAATGTTTTTAAAGATTGCAAGTGCCTTTTACTTCAGATACAGGGCAGAATAATTCAGCTTGAAAAAATTATCTTGGATGCTAATAACCTTACAGTTTATACAGTTTATAACTCTTTTATTTAATTTTTTTTTATGTTTATTTTTTTCCCAACTTTCACATTGCCAATAATGGAATCAGTCAGATAAATTCATGAATAAAGGAATTCTAAGGGGCTCTGAAGAGTTTACAAGGCAAAATATCACACTGCTTTTATTTTCTCAGCAAGTTTCTCATTCTTATGGTTACAATTTACAATATGCAAAAACAAATAGCAAAAAAAATAAAGCCATGGGGTTGGTGTTTGCAAATATTTTCATCAATAACAGTTCCTTGAATGATTGTTACTTTCACCAGATCCCACAGTCTGTCCTCAACCTGTCTGAATTCAATGGGAATTTTGCCTGCATCATTTCAGGGACTGTAGGATTTTTCTTCTTTTTCCTAAGATACTTGAACTAAATTAAAAAGATAAAAAATAAATAAAAAAAATACTTTCCAAAAAATTACATATCATTTCATGGAATCTAACCTTTTGTATGTTTAAACGGGTGGGCCCTGACAAAATGCTTTTTTCTCCTTGGTCACAGGGAGAGCCCAGTTGACTAGCTTAGGTTCAATATTTCAAATTCAGCTAGATAATCACATTCAGTCAGCCTAAAATCATAAGCGGCTGAGGCTAGGTGCTTATTTCAATCCACCCCACCACTGATCTGCTTACTCCACTTGCCAAGGCTGTTTAGTATCTCCAGTGCCTCCTATACATGCCAGACAAAGAAGCCTTCACCAGAACCGTATCACTTTGCTGTTAGTAGCCATCCATACCCACAGGGTCCACATCTGGTTTAACCTCTAGACATCTGTTCACAGACATTTGCACACACTTTGTGGCTCCAAAAATATTTAGAATAGGCCATGTTTTCATTCACACTTCTTTAAAGGAAACATGTTCTTAACCTGGGTTCTTTTTGTACATATTCACACATAAACATACAAACTAGATATGATTTGAATTTAATGGTTATTTATGATAATATTGTATTCATGTTATATAAACATATATGACAACGTGACATGCAAGAGAATGGAGAGTTTGCTTGTATGATTTTAGGGTTTCTTAGTTAGAAGTCTGCTACAAGTTACTGAAATCCACAGAATATACATTTTAGTAGCCCTTACAAAGAGAAATGCAAGTGAAACTCCCTATCCCAACCCTCCCCCCCCCCCCAAAAAAAAAAAAAAAAGACACACACACACACACAAAAAAAAACAACACCCAAGGGTCAAAAAATGTTACTTGTGTTAATCAGCATAGTTCCACTGAAGTCTGTGGAATTACTCTAATGTGACCTCTATTCTCATTTGGTTTGAGGTTTGGGTAAAAGATTGATTTCAAAATTTTAATCCTAGTTGATTAATTTCAGCTATCAGTACCTTTAACTAATGAGATACATCTGCAAAGATTGCGTTCTACTTTATGAGAGAAGTTTTTGTTTTCATACATCCTTCACTCTGCTAGTATGAAAACCACCACAAATTAGGTCTGTTGGAGATACCTCCAGCATCAGACAACCCTTCTTTTATTTAGTGTACTTGGTTTGAAGACTACTGATTCTGTTTCAGGCCTGATAAGAGAATTGTATGCCAGAAGTCTTGCTTTCTTACCCTACAAATCAAACACATCTTAATAATGATGTAAAGTAATAGTTAACAGCAACCCCCCTACTTCTGCTTTAATTTCCCATGTCCCTCCTTTGGCTCTCATGACTCTCACCATCCCGGCTTCTTGTAAGGGCAGTGCCTTGCTCCTGTTCCACAGTTTTCCCCTTTGGGATTAGGCACGGGACAATGACTGTGATGATTACTTGCATGCGTGGCCATGCATCATTATGAGACCAGATATACACAATTTCATAGAAAATGCATGCTATGTATATCATATATGATGTATATACGTGCATCATGTATATGATGAAAATCAGCTTACTCCTTCCAATTTACTTAATGAATGCAAAATGACTTATATAAGCCGCCTGCAGGTCTTTTATGCTTCTACTATAGATTGCACCAACTTTTAAATGGCAACGTAAGTTGCATCAAAATCTCTGTCTCATGCATTTTCAAATGGAGTTTATCTCCACACTTAATACAATAAATATAATTCTTTAGTTGATTTAATTTCTCTATTTCTCTACAAAGTTTCTATATTGAAATTTATTAAATGTACTTTAAAAAAAATCTGCCAACTTTTCTCATGTATGCTTATATTTCTCTAGTTAAATATGAAATATTAGTACTACAGATCATGGGCTTTTTTTTTTTTTTTTTTTTTTTTTTCTCCAAGACCTAGAAGGGTAAAGAGACCTTTCAAAATATACAGAACATTGCCATTATTCTGCAAACTTCTCAAAGTTCATAACATTGTTGCCCTTACCATATATTATGTGACTGAAAGATTGTTAAGATAGCTAACGACATATTTATTTCATATGATATGAAACATTTTGATAATTTTTCTGGTAAATCAAATAAAGTTATGAATAATCTTTTACTGAGTTACATAAACCAGATCAACAGTACTGACTAAAGCAAAAAATGACCTATAAAACAACACAACAAGCCTACATGTGTATATATATATGTATATTTATATGTATATATAAAGTCAAAATTGATGACATTTTGGAATAAAAATCAACATTTGAGTAAAAGTAAGTTTTCAATTTTCCCCCAAAACTCATTAAAAATAATAATAATAATTAAAAAAAGGGGTAATTTTTACATTGCCAAAGTGCATCAAACTAAGACAAACGGAAAAGGTTAAGACTACCCTGGGTAAGGATGTAGATATTTGATAATTACAAGATGAATTAAGCTGAGAATTATGATTACATTGCAGATGGCATTTTTAATTACATGCTGATAATTCTTTTCTTTGAGTAACTTATACCTTAGTCAGTATAGCGGTATTGAGAGTTTTAGTTTTTCTCCTCAGAAAAATTTATTTTGATGAAGTATCTTTTTCATGAAATTCAATTAACTTCACTGAAAATCCCCAAAGACCATTTTCAAATAAGAAAAATTATGTCTGATTGGTTTTTTTAACTTGTTATTGATTCAGGAGCTCATGAATTTTTTGAGACAGTATTATTTCACTACTATTTAAGAAGACATGTCAGAAGTAGTGGCATTGCATGACGTTGACATACTGTAACAAGACATGGCTGTTGAAATCTTTCATTTCAGTTTCACAGAGTTACTGTTTCATGATGATTGAAACAGCTTTTCTTTTTCTATCACACAACATTCACTACTTGAATTATGTTTAAGCCTTTTACATTTTAACACAGGTGATATATAAATGGAAATGAACTTCAAAAGAGCAAAACCTCCCACAGTGTGGGAAAGACTCCAGCTTTCATCAACTGTGCAGCCAAAAGTTGGTGAGACATACCATGTTAATTCCAAATTATTTCAATATTTGATGTAGAATATTATGAGTTACTGGTCATGATTCTGAAGTCAGAGCTAAGTGTCATATTTATATACACATTATATTCATAGACTTGAAACTCATTAAACTCATCTGCAAATAAAACACCGGGGACAGGAAAAACACATATATTTTAAATATTACTTAGGCAAATATAGACAGCTTAAAATAAAATATATATGTTTTATGAGGTTAAGACGGTCTTGTGGCTGAGGAAAAGAGAGATAGTCTGGGGCTGTTCTCTCTCCATAGCCCTGCTGCAGCCTTGTAGCCTTGCAGGTCACTCCATTATGGGTACCATCAGATTGTCATTTCTGCACATGCTGAAATCATGTGCAATGACCAAAGCAGAGTAGAACAGAGTGGAGAGCTGGTAGGGCCACCAAAATGGGAGTAAATGTGTAAAGCCCCGGCTGCTGGGTAGGTAGAGGGATCCCTGAATCTTCTGCACTTCTGCACCAGCAGTGCAAGAAAGCAACTCTTCCCTGGGGGATGGACCTCTAAGAGCTGAGTGCTCAGTCATCAAAACATCGCACTTCAGTCATGACAGTCATGAAAATTATCTACATCTTCTCACACTTTTTTTTTTTTTCCCCCTTCACCTCTCTACAAGGCAGTACTCCTAGAACACACTAGGGCACCTGTGAGCTGTCCTTAGCCCATGAAGATATGCATCAGCAGGAGCTGTTCCTTCAGTTGCCAGTAACAAAATTAAGATTACTGATACAGACTGCAAATAGTAGTGCCTCTGTCCTCACTTGTGGAGAAAACCATACTACCCCTGAGCTAGACAGAAATGAAATTCAAAAATGGTCCCCAAATATAAACATTTATGGAAATGTACAAGTTTATTACATGGTACAAGAAGTGGATAAGGAAAATGAAGAAATGTTAGGTTGAGATGACTGGGGAATGAGCTGACTATATGGAGCAAGCTCTAAAAGCTAGCTTGTCATGAGCCAGAAGGCAAATATGGGTATTTTCTTCATATAGAAGTGCTACATACAGAATAAAATAGAATATTAAAGATTTGTATTCACTGCATATATAAATTAAACAGAGAAATGAACAGAAACATATTTTATATTTCTGTACAACTTCCTAATCCTATAAGACCATACAAGAGGATTTGCAGTCTTCTAATATTTCGTTGTTTGCTTTGAAACTTTCAACAACCAGGTTTTTACCTTCAAGGTATAAATAACTACAGGAGGATGGAGACAGGTGTTTAAAAGAATTCAGAGTTGAAACTCTTCAAACTAGAAAGTGTCTCTGATGAGAAAGCAACTTTTGTTTGCTTTATGACTTTATCCTGAAAGAGATCAGAAAGCTGTTGAGGATTGTAAAGTATGTATACATAAGGCTATTCCATTTGATTTAGCATTTGACAGGGTGTATAGAAGTTTAAAATCCTTCTACATACTTTGAACTTCTAACTGAAAGACAAAAAGTCTTTTCACTTTGAGAAGTAGTTGCTCAGATTACATGAAAGAGTTCGACAGATAATGCAGAATAATGTCTTATTCTTTTAATCACAGTATGTCCAGTAACTAGTCTGAGCCTGAAAGACAAAACAAAACAAAACAAAACAAACAAAAACAACAACAAAAAACAACAACCAACCAACCAACAACCTAACAACCTTCACAGTAAGATGTAAGTTTATGATGATCAAAAAAACAGATCATATAAGGAACCTTATGCCTGTTTTTTGGTTTGTTTGTATTTGAATCTGATGCAAAGCCCTTTAAAATCAAATGAAATATTTCGGCTGCTATCAAAAACTGATGAAACAAGCCTTTATAACATAAATAATATCAATATTTTAAGGTACAACTAGACAAAGTTTTTTATATTAGTATCTCCATAACAAAGATCACTGATCTGAATTCTCTGGCCATTGAATATTCAAGCCTGGATCAGAATTTCATGACTTGGATCATGAAGTCATTTTGCCCTCTTTCTGTGACAATGTTTGCTATGAATTAGTAACTCTGTTCTCTATTTGGAAACAGAAACTTAGTTCATAACCTACTTTTTATTTTCTAATGATATCTAATAACATTTCTCAAGATCTGTATTTTGGCCAGGTCAAAATGTATGTCTATTAGAGTTTTTCTTTCACCTAATACTTTAAAAGAATCCTTCAAGTTAGGTGTCACTGGCATAGGCAACCAAACATACTGCTTTTCATTACTGTAAATCCATATTTACATACCAAGTTAGATAACTTTTATTTATCCTATGAGCTTCTCCTGAGACACCTCCAGATAGGAAGATTTTCCTCAGTCTGTCAGTAACACAAAGGATTTTTCTTTATCTAATTGAAAAGGGCAGCTGCACCCTTAGAAACAGGGACTTTTTTTCTTTTTTTTTTTCCTTTTTTTTTTTTTTTTCCCCTCTACGCCTCTCATAGTATAGTCTTCAGTGTGTTACAGTGTGTTATTTATCTCCATGCATCTAAAATTTTGATGGCTCCTGAAGCACCGATCCAGAAAAACACTGATATTTTTCTTCTATGCATGAAGAGAAGTTGGACAACCACCCCAGGATCTGCAAGTTAGCTTATAAAGACTCATGCTCCAAGGAAATATCGCATATTTCCTTCTCAGCTCTACCACTTTAGATGCTGCAACCACTGAGCTATAGCCTCTTTGTACTCTGGGAGGGACTACTGATCAATCTGCGATACAACAGCTTGGGTTTACCTGACACGCAGGGTCATACTGTGGAAAAGAGGATGTCATACCATGTAGCTGCTGAGGATAGAGTACAAATGCATTGTTTAACAAAGAAAGTAAGGGGCTCAGGCAAATTTTGTTAGAAACCATACATCTTCAGCTACATACTGAAGGCTTTTCATACCAAGCATACAGGCATTACATTACCTGACACACAAGTGTGTGTAGAAATGCACCTCTAATTACATTACCCAGGCAGCAGATTCCTTTATCTTTGCCCACAAAAAGATGAAAGGTCAGTTTAAATGAACAAGAAAAATTACTATCAAACCACAGAGATTTCTGACCTCTGAAGAGCTCAAGAACTATCTCAGGACTGACTGTGTCAGCAGATGAATTCATCTACCCATCTTTACTTATCCTTGTGCCTTGACTACCACACAAATTCAAGTAATATTGTTGCATCAGCATCCTTTAACCTGTTGTAGACAGAAGATGATGTGTTTATAGAGACATGGGATATAGACTAACCTGTTTTGGATTTAGGCATGTCAGAAAGCACTCACACAAGCAGTTCACTAGGCAGATCACAGAGAGCAGAAGTCCACAGTGGGAATTTCTGAGTGGCCACAAAAGGAGCCAAGGGTAGTAGCCTGTTCAGGGCAGGGCAGCCAGAGCTGGAAAGTACACAGCTCCACAGGTTGAGGCTACTGCCTCTACAGTGCCTTGTACAATCAATCAAAATGCAACCCTAGACATGGGACATTTGAAACGTGAGCACTTGGTTTGAATCAGAAAGTGAAGCTGCCCAGCACAAATTTGCAACACATTTCTTCTCAGTGAAGATGAAGAATAAATGGACAAACACCAAGGATGAGGACTGCTGTGTTTTGAAGAAGACAGCACTGATCACAGCTTGCATCATGTTCTGAGAAGAGCACCCTCTAAGAGAAAAGAAGTACATGGAAAAAAGAAGATTAAAATACCCAGGATTAGCAATCAGATGGCTTCCTGTTTGACATGTTAGTAGTTCAGCTGCAACATGGATAGAAGGACATGCTGCAGTGCAAGCACATGCACATAAATTTGCAAGCCACATAATAGCAGCCAGGGCTCAGATGCTGTCAGCATACTAATAGAAACACTTTAAAATACAACCTGCGAAAAGGTTGAGGATCAGTGTGCTCTGCAGCAAACAGCTGTGCTCTACACAGGCACAAGTGCACTTGATTGTCATTATATTGAGAAAATGTCTTTTCTTTGTAACCTCTCTGCCTCTTCCCACACTCACAAATCTTTTCCCAGGCAGGATTAAATTAGCTGAAGTTGCGTCTGACAGGATTTTCTTGTCTCTGTAGGATACATGCAGGTAAGAGGTCTTCCAAACAAGCAGAAAGCTCCTTCATATCTTTGAACTCTGCTGTGTGGGATTAGAGACAAATCAAATAGCTCATTTTTTCTCTTTTCTCTCTTAACATCAGAACTATTGACTATTGCAGACTTCTGGGCTAAATGTCCTGATACTGGATCAGTCTTGCTGACTAAGGGTCAGCGCAACACACTTATCAACTCATTCCTTGAATTCTTTGGGCATTTTTGACAGTATTTATAAGGGGTACATACGTAGATGGTTGTTTATTTTGCTGACAATTTGCCATTAGGAACATCTTAGTTTTTTCACATCAGACATCAGTCAGATATCAGAGTTACTAACCAGTTGCCTGCCATCAGAGAAAAGTATAAATTGGCACCTTTATAAAACCTCTTCAGGTCACATGTTGACCATATGCACTTGTTCTACTGTGTACATGACGGCTTTGACAGTCTTATGCTTATTGCTCTGCTTTTCTATGTAGTGGCAGTGTATTCCTCCAATGAGTTCAGAAGACAAACAAAAACAAATAGGAAGCAGGGTCATAAGAAGTGTTTTGACAGTAGTTTAGAAGGCAGTCATCCAAAATACTGCAGGCAAAGATATGAACTCTGGAAGTCTAAATGTGACAAAGATTTAGCAATAGCACCAACCAGCCTATGTTTTACATGTTATGTTTTGTTTATCATCTGTAAGATGAAAAGCAGATGGTAATAATAGGTTGCAGAAAAATGGGTGTTTTGTGGCTTAGTGGTCCCGACCAACCCTGTATGGCATCTGCCCTACTGCCTGACCAGTACTGTTCAGCCATGACACTCTCTGGTGGACACAAACCCTCAGCTGGGCTCAATGTGCTGTGGTGTCATCATGTAGTTCCAATTTATTTGTATGCCTTCTGGAGGATAAATTTTAAAGAGAATAAGTAAATAAATAAGTAAGGAAATTTGGTGGTAATTTTGTTAGATTTGTTATTATGTGAGATTTCTGAAAACAGGGTACATATATAAGCAGAAGGGATGACTTCTGCACCTGAGTTATGAACCAAAAATATAAGGGTTATTGGACTTTACCTTTGTCGTTTCTGTTCCTTTTCCCCCTATTCCCCCCCTTCCAAATTCACTGAGACACAGACTCGCTTCTGCTCTGTAGAGTGCCTGGCCCAGTTTGGGTCCACAGTTGTGTTAGGAATATAAATAATTCCACCTATACAAATGTCAACCACAACTATACACAGGAGAAGGCATCTGCCTTAATTTTACTCTCTGGCTTTAACTAATTAGTTTAACTGAATAAACTGGAATGTTTTATTCTCACTCTCCTAGGAAGAGGGGGATAGTACATTTATCTCCCCATTCCAGGAACATGATAATCTCTTTTAATTATACAGTGGCTCTCATAAGTATTGACAGCAATTTTTCAGCCTCTCTCCGGTGAATAATTTTGTGCTGACTCAAGATACTCAAATGTGAAGCTTCAGAAAGTTTCTTTTCTGTTAAGGAAAAATTCACAGAGCTATGCTAAGAAATACCAAAGAGTAAAGGTTCTTTAACAGCTATCACTGCTTGAATGTGTTCATTGTAAGAATCTGACTTCTAGAAGTGTGTATACAAGCATGTATGTTTTTATGTCTTTTCTTTTTTTTCTTTTTTTTTTTTCCTTAACTATAAAAGATCTTCAGTAATTGATAACAATTCATGCTATTTAAAATGTCTAGACTTCCTTTGATTCTTATGCATGGAATGTAGTGTGAATAAATGTTAATTGTGTGACTATGAAAATACATAATAATATGTGTGATATCACAATTGAGAATAATGGAATATTTATGATACACAGATACTAATTCTCACCTTCTTTCTTCCTTTCCTTCTTTTTTTCCTCCAAGACAAATTTAAAACAAATCAAAAACTGAAAAAAAAACTCCAAATTCTTATTTTATTGTTGGGAGTCAGCAGCAACGTATGTCAGGCAATCTGGGCCAGCGTTATTCTTGAGGTCAATTAGTAAAATGCCTGAGTAGTTCAAAAGGTGATGTGCAGAGGATAAAGCTGTATTTTAACATTCAGGCTGGATTATCTAGTAAAAGTTGAGAGTCCCAGAGGGTTTCCATATATCACCGCAGGAATTCTGTCTGTGGTAAAGTAGAGCTGTTAATCATTAAATCTGTTTCTCTTAAAGACTATTTTTCTCTTAACAACACTTTTCTGTTTATTTCTTGGAGTTGATAGTGTTTCTTTCAACCAACCTGCTTTCACAGGAATGTCATCAATTTTTCAGGGCCAAATTTTTTTTGTGTCCGGCCAGTAGGGACTGGAGTCACAGAAAACAAGAGAAAAGTGGTGGCTGAAATAAAATGTTAGCTTCAAATCATAATTTATCCCTGTGGCTAAGGATCTTGCTGTGTGATGTTGGGCTGCTTCTCAAGTGTTCATCCTCAGATAGTGAGGGGCTCTCCTGGCTGAGTCCTACAGCAAGATAAATCTGGGGCTCTTGAGTACCCACAGAGAGGGTTTGGGGCATTAGAGAATCCCAGCCACTATCCATGGTCTCAGCAGTGCACCTTCAAGTACTTGCAGGTGAGATCTTTTGCCAAGCAGAAATCCAGTAGGGAAGGAGAAAAAAAAAAAAAAAAAAAAGGCAAGTCAGCTCTTGCAATGGTAGGTTAGTTTTATTTGGGTTACAGGTACAATAAACCAATTCTCAAACTCAGAAAGCCTAGGGCTTAGAATCTTACAAATTCAGGTCAGCCACTCCTCAGGGAGAGGAGCCACTCCTCAGACACCTTCCCAAACTCATGCCCTCTCTCTTTCTCTTTCTGACACTTCCAATTCCTCATTGCCTTTCTCTCCACTCCCAAATGGGTCAAGAGGAGTTAGTGCCCCAGGGCAGGGGGATGGTCCTGGTACATAGTTCCCATTTCCTTACTAACCATGAAGTGTCTAAGATTAACCCTTCCCTCTGCCATGAGACTGCACACTAAAACAGGCATAGGGAAGCAATCATGACAAAGAAAGCTTCATCGGGGTATTCTATGATTCTATGATCATGCATAAGAATTTTTGTTAATTTGAGTTCAAATAGACTTATTGCTTTTCATCTCTGTATTCTCTTTTAAAAAATAAAAAAGGGATATTCTATGCTGCTTGAGACAAACTGTATGTCAACTTCAATATCAAAGTACTCCTGCTTATTTTGTTCAAATAACATGCTTACTGGAAAGCTAGAAATGGATCAACTAAGGTTTAACCCGCTGGAATGTATCTCTGAAGAACTGGGACCCTTTAGAAAAACATGACTTGGATGAGTAGGGTCTGCAGATTGAAGTCTGGGATTTCAGGTGGATTTTGCTTTACATCTGAGCTTAAAAATGATTGAAATGTTGAAAGTTGATCCTGTCTTAAAATTTTCTTAGGTTCTGAGAGTTTTGTCTGTTCACTTACCTCCTTTTTATCCTGAATTGTTAAAAGAATGATTTTTTTTTTTTTTCCCTTCCTCATTTCATTCTATTTCTTTGAAACATCTGCAGTTTATGGAAAACAACAAAATGCTAAAAGTAAAGATGAAAACTTCATGTTTTAGTGCAGTGTAAAAGAACTGGAAGTGCTCACAAATCTAACATAGCAGAAAGAGAGAACATGCATTGAGGGAGTCAATTGACAGTTTGGACCATGGAGGCTGGTGTTTATTTAGGGACAGCTTGAAAGAAGATGACAAGACATCTAATCCTGATATAATTAGAAAAGAGGACAAGTGACGGGAGAAAACTTTGAGCAACTAGAGCTCTGAAGACCAAGGCAGGGATTTCTTCATCAAAAACAAAACAAAACAAAACAAACAAACAAACAAAAACATTTGCGAACTGACAGGAAGCATTAAAATATACTGTAGATTTACATGTGAAAGTACCATGGCTATATAACTGAATAGTGAAAAATCTGAAAGTGCTTAGTCTCAGTGTATGTGTATAATTCATCTGAAAACAGAACAGAATATAATGTGTTCTGCAGTTTTGTGCAAACCACTGAATAAATCACTTCTTAGAGGAAAATTGACAAAAAATGGTAAATCTTCTAAACTCAATTCTCCTCAGCTACACAGGCATAGCATTATTGCCTATACAACTCTGAAATAAAACTAGCCTAATGCATGCAAAGAGAACCAAGAAAAAAATAATTCAACAGAATTCTTGCATAAAAGTACAAGAGGATTTTATTTAGATTAGAATAATTCATACTTGTTGAAGTATGTTTAATTCCCTGTTTTACAAGCCCTGGCAAATAGCAGTGCCATACAACAGCAAAGTTCTTGGTGCTGCTGCTGCTGACATCAGAGAGTTGGAATGTGTCTGCAGCACATCTACTGCAAAAACCTACCAGTCATTCCCTGAGATGAGATGAGGTGTGAGAAACTACTACACTTCTAATGAGACCGCTTCTATCTTTGTTAAATATACTGTTTATATTAAAGATGTTTTATGATCACTTAAAGTCAAACCAGAGTGTGAATTCACCTGACATGAGAATGCACAGCTGGGAAAAAGAGACTTCCTTCTCAGCAGCTTTTTCTCCTTAATACCTTCACTATGGGAATTTTAAATACATTTGCTTATTTGTCTTAGTCCAATTTCCTCTTCTAAAGTTTGTTTTAAAACCTTGAGTCATTAACTCTGTCTTGAATAAATACTGAAGAGCTAATAGATAGCTAGAGATATCTAGCCCCAAACTCCTCTCCAGTTCTGAAGAGGTGTATAAGAGTTATATCTAGCTCCACTTCACGCTCCTGCAACACCACTTATCAATAACAAAACACTGGGACAAATTTCAGTCAGACCTCACAGTATAACTTTTCCACCTGAAGAGCTGAATCTACATTCTACAGAAGGCAGAAACGCAGCAAAGCTTGGCTGAATAGTGTGTCAGTACTTACATGGCAGGACAACACAGGACAGAGAATTAGACCATGACTTTCTAGCAAGATCCATGTGCTTAGCCCTAGGGTGAGGATTGCTAAAATCATATTTTTTGAGAGGCAGCAGTTCCTAAATGCATTCAAAGCTCCACAAACCATCAGTACAGGAGTGATGACTGTTTTCCACAAAGCTACCTGTGGTTCTCTGTTGTCCTCCTGCATCAGAGTTGTTCTGTCTCCTCATCCTCCCTTTTCAAAAAAACAGTAGTAATTTTCTGAATGCTGTAATGAGTCTTGGATATTCTAATACAAAATTCACAAGCAGTTACTGTTCATAGTTTTCATGCTGATCTGTACTCACATTTGACAGAAATGACAGTAGCAAAGGTATCCACATAAATATGTTGGTAAGGCCTAACCTTAACCTTACTTTGATGAGCCTGAAAGTATATCATAGTCCAGCACTACCATTTCATGGAAGGTTATAACTAATAGCTGAGATATGATAGCTTCTTAAACAGACTCTCAAGGTGAGGCTTTATCTGAGACTTTATTCTCCCCACTGAAAAGTGAAATAATCCATTTAAAACCAGTAAGAGGTCAAGCAAACCTCTTTGATTTGCTCTCAGAAATGTAGGGTTGCTGGTAAAAATAGCTAAATAGATCCGCTTTACCAATAGTCTGAATGTTCCTGGTGTATGTCAAAGAAAATAGTCTTTAATGTGTTTTCTAAGTGTTGCAAACAGCGGACACAGCAAAAATAGTCTAAGTAGCTCTCAGCTCTTTAGGATACTTGTAGGTGCAGCTGCAAGCTGTTAAGCAGCTTGGCTAAAACTGTAGGAAAGGAACAGCCTCTCTAATAACATTTTGGTTACAAATTTCTGGACTAGAAGGTGATTTTGTTCTTTCTACATCCATATGGTTTGAGTATCAAGATTTATTTTAAGAAGTCCTTAAACCGTAGCCCACAAGGAAGATACCCTCTCCCTGGACCTTTTCTGCATGAATACTTGGGCAGCTGTGGGCTCAGTGCTGTAATGATAGTGCTATAATGATAGTGTGCAATGTTTGCTGCAAAACCTGAAAGATCAGCTGCAGATTTTTCCTAAACTATTCCTCAATATATGAATTGAGCTATGGATCTAGTGTGAGTTCAGGGTCCAAAGTCTGGAAATAAAGTAGTGGACTTATTGATACTAGAGGGGTTTTTTTTGTTTGTTTTGTTTTGTTTTTTTTTTTTAAATTTTTATTTTTTTCTTTTTCCCTATTCAAGCCCTTCTGAAGATTGCTCAAAACACTTTAATATAGAAAACCAAACATATACAAAATCCTTATAATGAAACCAAAAACATATTACAAACTTGGAATACATCATGGGGTTAGTCAATGCTTGCATGCCTTTTGTGAACATTGCTTTGAGGGAAAGTCATGGCAATGTTATGACTTTGAGCTGGAATTATGGGAAGCAGAATGCCTGGCTGTGTTTCACATTGCATGCTCTGAGTTCATTTCAACCTGAGAATTATACAAAATTGGGAGCATGAAAATTCATATGGATCAATAATGGGAAATGCACTAAGGAACTGTTTCCATGATTCCTCAGAGCTTCAGGGCTAGCATTTGGTGTTGTTTAGTGCACGGAAGCTGTTTGTGATTTTCATGACAGAGTCCTTCAAGAAAAGACTACTTTGATGAATTGCAGCAGATCACTTTAAGATAACTTCTTTATGTTTATTTTCTTCCTACTAACAAAAGACAGAAAGAGAAGGCTTAGCATAAACATTGGCCTGAGCATGTATAGCTGACTTCCAGGCAGTTTAAGATGTAGATATATGTTTTTGGAGTTGAATTGCAAACTGGATTTTGAAGTCCTTTTGGAAAGCCCCAGAAATGTAAGGTTAAAAGGAAGCCTGTAGTATATCGCCATTTTCAGTACCAGTCACAAAGAAAATAAAAAGTTATTGATACATTCAAGGGGGTGGGAGGAAACAAATAAACAACAACAACAAAAAAAGAAAACAAGAAGCACAAGCAAATGGAAACAAACAAACAAAACACCACTAAGTAGTTCTAGATCTATGCAACTTGACATGACCAGAGTAGTGTAGATTTTGTGAGGGCTAAAGAACAAGAAGTGTAACACAGAAAACTGATATTCTGTGAAGAAATAACAGAAGACCAGGAATAATTTGAGTCTTTGATAAGAAAGGTTTAGCATCAACTTTTTCAAAGACATAAAATGTGTAGGAGGAATAAAAAAAAAAACACATCAATTAAAATAAATGAAGCTGAAATATTGGTTTAATTTTTATGTAAAAAAGGGTAATCCGTCAATTCAAAAACTGCCCTTTTTATTTGTATCTACATGCTTTGATACATGTTGATACAGTATTGATACAATACTACTCTAGTATTTAGAGTAGCACAGGACTGAATAAATGTGAAATTTGGAGCATTGACCATATAATTTTAAAATTCAGTCTATATCTGGCCTCAGTACTTCCAGAATCCAGTGAAATCTACACCGTTTAAAAGTGATAGAGGCTCTGACTTCTTGTTGAATTAAAATATATTAGCAGAGCTGTACACTGACAGTAATAGCACTAATAACACTTTAACTAATAACACTTTAACACTAATATTAGCAGAAATTGGACACTAATTAGCAGAATTGTATACTACTCACAGAAGAACTCTTTCTGGGAAGAATGACAGTGTATAAGCATGTATAAGTAACTCCTTCAACCTTTTTTACTCACTTGGAGATCCACTTGGTAGTGTAATGTAGAGGAAAGAAAAATGAAGGAATAACAGGAAAGAATAAGGGTTGGTTATCCCTTTCAGATGGTCAAGTAGAAGGAAGAACGGAAGCCCAAATACTACCAGTACCTTTGATTTCACAGCAGAGACAAAGCAGTTTCTGATGGCAACAAGTTCTAGCTGCCTAAAGCAGAAATATAAAAAAAGAAACATTATGCAGAGGTACTGTATTGCAAATTGTGAGGAATTTATCTTAATGCAGATAGTTAAAGCTGCTTGGGCACTGGGTAAGGGGGTTGGGGGTGGGATGGAAACTGCTAAGTCAAGTCAGTACTACTCTAGCCTATTGGAGGGCATCTTCATTAAGAGAATGACATTGTTGTACAGGTACTAGTGTTTTGATAGGAATAAATATTCTGTTGATGATGAAGATTTAAGAGAAGTTTCTGTTATTTATCTAGGTCTTTACTCAAAATCTGTAGCAACCAAAGAAGGACTCATATCTTTCAATGATCTGATGTAGTGGTGTGTTGTGCATGGAAGTCAGACAAGAGGAATAGGTAATGTATTCCTTCAGCTTACTTCCCATCAGTGTGGAGCAAAGCATCACCCATTATACAGATTGAATGAAAGAATTTAGGGGATGGAAACAGCTGCAAATCTGCGTCCTAACATATTATATATATATAGAAATTCATATAGGCATAGTTAACAATACCTCTCCCTGTCATCAATAAAAATGAAGGAGTCTTTACTCTTTGCTAAGCATGTTTATAATAAAAGGAGGTTTTCCTCATGCAGGAACACATTTAAATATTTGATTATTGTACCCATTCTTTAGTTTACACACTTGGAAAGGCAGTAAATTCTGGAGGGAATATCTTGAAACAAATTTATCACAGGTTCCTTATAAAAGAAGTATATCGAATACTGAGATGAGCAGAAGCATTGTGGAAAAGTTTGATTTTTGCCCTTTCAAAAACAAACAAATAAACAAAAAACAACACACAAAGCCAACCAATGAAACAAAACTGGTCAATGTTCTAGGAGCTATAATACTGAAATCAGAATGCGCATGCATTCTAATTGAATTGGTGAATTAATACGCAGGGAATCTGGAGATAATATTAGAAGAAATTACTTGTGCACATTCATGGTTCTAATTAAATATCCCAAGAAACTGAGAGTCTTTGGCTTAAAGTCATTCTCAGCTTTCCAATCCAAATAATAATAACAAAAAAAAAATCTTTTATTTTTGTATTAAATCTGTTTTAAATATCACCTAACAGCTGTACTGACCACTTCATCAACAAGCATGCTTGAGTTCAGATAAAGTTTGTTATCTCTGCTGAAGTGGCCACCCTGTTAGATAGCAGCAGACCTGCATGTTTGCATTACTCACAAAATATCTTCAGCAAATAATCTCTCTTTGTCTTCTTGTTGTTGTTTTATTTTGAGCAGAAAATTATCTTTCCAGTGAAACAGCATCCCTCAAACTAACCATATTTGTACTGTGATGGCCCATACGCAGCACATGTGTGGATGCTGGGAATCTTGTTACACTCCTAAAGCAACAACAGGATGAGACTCAACTACCTGTCTTGCACTACACCTTTTACTTGACTGTTAACAACACTTAGATTGGAGAATTCTTGCAAGAGTGTCTATCAAAACCAGATAATAAGTGATTCATTCTGAGCAAGTTGGTTACCATGCTCATCAGATTTATTCTGTCTCAGTTCTGCTCATATAAGAGGAATTTCTAGACACTGCAAAAGGCAAGGTAATTTTTCAGGACATGAAGGAAAAGGGAGTGTAGTTGTCTGATTAAAAAGCCAGTGTAATGGAGAAATTCTTTGACCAGTATGAATTCTGGTCTGATCTCCTCCAGGCTCTGTTTCAGCACACAGATTATAAAGGTTCCAGCTCGCCATAAATGAGAAAGCCCTGTGTCTTTCACAGTACTGACTGATTTGTAATCTTTATAGGAAATAACTTTCAGTAAAATTCATAATTTGAATCATATTTCCTATATTTTATCTCATGTTTCAACTTTTAAAAGGAAAGCTACAAAACAAAACAAAACAAAAAAGCCTCAGACCAGTCAACCAAGCAAACAAACAAGAAAAAAAACAAGAAAACAAACAAGAAAACCCCAACCAAGAAGTCAAAGGCAAGCATGCCAATAAATAAAACTAGAGAAGTAAAGAACAAGAGAAAATGATCTCCACTCAGACCATTAACTACTGACCAAAGTGGTATACTATAGCACTCATTTCCTATATGTCTTTTCTTCAGGGCATGGATGAGGAGGAATGGGATCTATAATCTCCATTCTCCATTATTTTTACTACCACTTTAGATCAGCGAATTATTTTTTTTTTTCCCCTCAGTATGAGAATTCAGCATACAACTGGTTGACTTCCTTCTCAAGTACATTAGTTCATGATTACTCTGATATGTTTTTTTTTCAGAAGTGGTCCCTCAGAGCAGATTTCAGTAGAACAGGTAAGACTGAACTATTTTACAGAGAGGAAATTTACTTTTCAAGCTGATATTCTACCAAAACCAACAGTAAATTCCATAGAGAAGCTTAGTGCCACAGTACTCATCAAATCATCTGTCATGTCTGAAGAGATCTGAAAGGACAGAAATCTTAGGCGTTTCAGGGTTACAAAGGGTTGGCAGAATTCAAGTGAAACGTAGACAGAGGGGCCAAATGTTTTTCAGACACGTCAGCACATAAGTGATGAACAGTTAATCCTTCAGTAAAGGGTTAACCTGCTGCCCTGTTTCTAACCATGAGAAATGTTCCTGTGGGGAGTTCCCTCACTTGTCATTTGTACTGTCAACCTGTTCTAATGAGTTTGCTTCAAAGCCAAAGCTAGTGTACACACTGAAGCACAGCTACATTTCTTTCTGCTGCAGATATTTTATTCTCAAATCATTCTTCCCTTATCACCTCTCTTTCTTGAATACTTTCCCAGAGCCTGAAGGCTAGTGGGAAAATTCTGCACTGGGAAAATTACTAATGGGTGAAACTGGGGGAAAAAGTCAGGTTTGAACCAAAATTAAAGGCCCATCATAGTTAAATGCTATGGGTTTAGACACTTAATAGTGTCTGTTTGGCAATGTTGTAATTTTTCATCAAATTATAATGCAATTGAGATGGTTGTGTACCATGCTTTAGCTTCAGATGAAAGTGTCTTAACCATCTAGAAAGCAGTGATTAAGCTACTCGTCGGCGAGGTGGAAAACTGAGAAGGGAGTTATAGAGCACACCTTCTGAATGGTTTGACAGACTCTTGAACAAATTGTTTGTCCACACTGTAAGTCTGCTTCTCCCCTAACACTGAGTGAAAAAAAGCACTTAGTTGTTTGTCTTTAATTGGCTGGTAATAAATTTAAAATTAATAGATGAAAAATAGTAAAAAGAATTCCCCAATTCTTCAGCAAATCACTGATGTGCTGCAAACAACCTAGATCTAGCTTGAGTCACCAAAACAATGACAAAGTAAAAAGATATCAAACAGCTCTGTTTGGGAGAGTACAGCTTTCATTTTTCCTTTGATATACTCAAACGATTGTCCCAAATGTTGGAAGAGGTATTTCTATGAGAGCTTACATCACAAACTTCAGAGCAGGCACTGCAGCATGTTGGCCTATATTGTAATTGGGCATCATCATCTGAGAAGGGAGTGTGGTCACAATTGTGTGTGCTGCACTGAAAATGCATGCAAATAAAATCAGATCCATATACAAACGACCAACCTTCTCAAGTACATTAGTGTTCTGCCTTTAACCTGAAAGGCATGATGTATACTTGGCTTACAGATATTCCTTGGCAATATATTCTCACAATCTGGCTAAATTTGCTCTCTCATCTTTCAAGTGGGAGATAATTAAGTCCTAAGAATCTTTCTGTACAACCAGTTTTCTTTGACATTACCAAAGTCCTCTGTCATATGGAGACCTTAATGATCCCCACATCAGTTATTTTGTTGTTGTTATTTTTTTATTTTTTTTTTTTCCATATGAGATGCTGTTTCTTAAGTCCATTAATTTTCAGCCAAAATTCTGCTGATCTCCTTTCTGCTCTGTGCCAATTGTCTGTTCAGATCATAACCTCTAGCTGAGAGACTGAAGCATTTCAGGGATAGGTAGAGTAACTTTTTCATGAGTATCATTTGTAAATTGCTCTGAGATGGCAGATACCATATAAATGGTTTGTATAATTTAATGAAATGAATAAATAAATAAATTGTTTGATGCATCCATCATTATGCACGTTCTTTTTGAGTAAGGTAGCTATAGAGCCCCTGAGTGTCTTCACTGGAAGAATACAGTTAAGGCTGTGTGTGCATGTGTATGTGCTGGTCTTCCTACAGAAACATAAAAGACTGGGGCTGCTTATGGTAAGATGTGCAACAAATAAAGCATTTATTTCCAGAGAGTTTACTTCCCCAGCCAAAATTTGAGGGGGGGGGGGGGGGGGGGGGAACAAAGACAGAGGGAAGATTTCAATTTAGGAAGCGATTGATCACAGTTTACCTGTTTTTATCTCCTCCCAAAAACTGTCTATACAATTCAGCTGTTGCTGAATGGGGGTCTGTTATGAATCCAGACTTGGCTAGTAAAATCTCTGCAATAAAAACATGTCTTTGATGTCTAGCCCAGTACATAAAAACCAAAAGTATGCTGTTACCAAGGTGAATGGGTGAATGGTTTGGGTTAACATCTGAACAGTTACAAATGTCACAAGCTTGAAGAGATTTAAAAAAAAAAAAAAAAAAAAAAAAAAAGAAACAGTTGAAATATCCACTGAAGCCAGATTTCTGGTTTAAATTTAAAAAGAAATGAAAATATCTAATATATTTTATGAAGTTGTCAGGCATGAAATTGCATCTTTGAGAGTCTGAAAAACACTGAAAATTTAGTATGTGTATTTAGGTAATGACATACAAATAAAAGAGATACCAAATAATTCATGATGCATTATCCTAAATAGCTATGCAGTGGAGCTGATATAAGTCTGAAGATAACAGGTGGCATGATGATGATGCTGTCCTTTCTTCTGATAAATATATATTAAGACAGAAAAACAATTTGACAGTCATTCTCCTCAACTGATGTGTGCATGATACCAAACAAGATAGTCACAGGATGTAAGGATGTAATCTACTGAAAAGCAGAAACATGTTTTAGTTGTTGTTTAGTGGGAGAAACACCTTCCCTAGCTTTTCCTATAAGAAGCTTCAAAGAGCCAAAAAAACCTTAGTTATTTGGTTGCACAGAGCCATCTCTTGTGTCCTCTGGAAGCTCAGTGTTTGTTCTGTGTTCTGTCTATATGCTTCATTCCCTAGAAAAAGAGGGCATGAAAATGAGAGGAAAGATGGACCCTGTATATTTGTCCTCCCCCCTCCCCCCAAAATAATAATAAATAAATAAAAATTAAGTGCTAAGAATTGTTCCATGCTGTGGTTGTTATTTTCACTTAGTGGTGGAGAATTAAAGCATACACTCCTCTAAGTTACAGCTGTAAGTTTCCAGCTGTACTCCCAGGGACTATTACAATTGCATGGCGTACATTAATACATACACTTCATATTCTCCTGCATGAGTATCTTTTCTTTCCTAATTTTCAGGATCAGTAGGGTTTTCTGATAAGTTTCTTTTCCTTGAAACTCTGCAAGAGATACTAATGGAGCATCGTGAACTCTTTGCCTCATGGTGTTAGTTCTCTTCTTGCCAGTACCTGAAATTTTCATGAAATGTTAGTGAACATGGCAAGAATTTTTGTGTGAGTTGTTTGATCAGTTGGATAACATTATTTCCATCTAGAAAGAAAAAATCATTAGGAATATCATATTGTGTTAGTGGGAACAAAATCAGAAATCTCAGACTCCTATTCCGAGGATTTCATTTTATTGGCTTTGTGCATTCCTGAAAATTAGTCTATATCCCTGTAACTTGAAGTTAAAAGAAGGCTATACAAAGACAGAAAAGATGACAGAAATAGACTGTTTAGGAGCAGCAATGTGAGTCAGAATTTGACAAGAACAAGACAGGGAAGTGAAAGTTTTGTGGATTTAGGGAAATTAAAACGTAAGCAAGTTTTCTACTTTATGGTTCTTTGTCCCCCTCTGGTGACAGAAAAGCTGCAAGTATTTCTGAAGCTAAGGCATTTGGACTGAAAAGGAAGGTTTGTTGTTGTTGCTTTTATTGTTATTATGCCTGTTATGGTTTATATCCAGTCAGTTGCAGCTAATCTTGGACTATTTTTTCTTCACTGCTAAAAAGCCATAAAGGAGTCTCCTATTTCATGAACAATACCTGATAAACCTAGTAACAATACTTCTGTCTATGTGTGAATTGTCCTCCATGCCTAATGCGTCTCAAAGCAGGTAGACACAGCCAGAATCCTTTTTCTGTGGCTACATCATTTGCTCCAAATAGCTTTTTTATTTTCAAATGCAGGGCATTAATAGTAATGGCAGTGAATATTGATATTTCATAGTCATTAAGGGTATTTTTTCAAGCACATTTGTGTCTGCATTGGAGCTGTGTGTTTCTGGGGAGCAGAGTGGCATGTCACTTCATGACTACTCATGTTTCCATTCAAAAGGGGGATTACAGGGCTCGGAACTTTTACATGGTCTGACTATTCTGTCTCTTGCTAAAAATGCAGTTATTTTTAGCTACTTATTAAAAGCTCAGCATAGAAAATGGATATGTGTATTCAAGAGAGTACAGACCTGCCCATCAGTCTGAGTAGAGACTAGTAAGGGGACTAGTAAGGGAAGACTGCAATAAATTATGGGGCTGAACTCACCAAAGCTGTGCCTAACATCTAGGTATCTGTACACTATTGGTCACTGCAATACATTTAGTCACCCACCTGTCCTAAAAATCTACAGGAAACAAAGTGTTCCACATTAACATTGCTGAAAAGAAGCACGGTAAGTGGGTAGGTGTCTAAATAGATGGGAAGAAAAGCTGGGGGTAAGTATGAGGCTGAAAGTCTCCCTTCCACTCTCTATGAAAAACAAGTGCCAATATTTGCTCAGAGTTCACAGCTGTGCTCTTTCTCCTAGTGTAAAACTGGAAATCTGTACAAACCTTTTCAGGGAAGAGGAGGTAAAGGTAGTATCACTCTTTTTTCCCCAGTTTCACCACCTACCCAGAGCCTTTACTTGTGTTTGAGAAAGAGAAGATCCTGTTCCTTCCTCTGTTTGGTTTGAAACCAGATCTTTTACTTTCTCAATTGTTGGGTGCTGCTGTATGTTGAGTGGCCCACCCTCATTCAGATGTCAGAAGTTGTTCCACTTTTCTGTAAAATGTATAAATATTCAGTTAGCTATATAAGAGCAAGTTATTAATGTGGTATCCCAGCAGTTAGAAAACTTGTCTGAGATGTCTGACAGCAATGTTCAAGTCCTTGTGCTAAAAGACTTGTATATACAAACTAGAACAAGTTCCAGATGAGGAAGACAGAATCCTACAGTTGGATTATATTGCTGGGAGATGTGAAGCTTAAATTTCCTTCTGTACAAAAAGATTTGATATTCCAACAACTCATCTGAGTGTTCTTACAGATAGTGTGTAGGAGGGCATTGGCTCTTAAACATGTCTGACAAAAATGCAGGTATGCCCAGCTTCATCTTCCATGTAAGTTCCTGGTCAGGGTAACCAAAGAGGACTGTAGATGTGAATCTCTTTTGGCAGTCTGGGGATCAATTGTTATTTAATTTCCAGGAATATCTCTCAGATGGTCAATTTGTGACTGGTCAGGAAGGGTTAAATCTTCAGGAATGCTGGAATGATATATCTTTGCACACTCTTTGTGACAGCTTTGCCTTTTATTTATGGCAATTGGGAAGAAATGGTATTCTGTCAGGTCACCTGTGAAACACCTGGCTTCAGTTTTGGTAAAGTAGTGCTTCAGAAGAATTATAATTTATTTGACATTGTTTGGTACAGGTCAGAGAACATTTGGCTGTCAATTTGCCATGAAGATTTATGGATATGCATGGACAGAAAAAATTGAACAAATTGCAGAGAAATAGTTGGGAACAATGGTCTTTTTTCCTTTGATAAATTTATAAGAATTTCATTTTTATTCAACTTAGCTTTCAGTGACAGATGCAAAACACATCTGTTTTTGACGACACAACACAGAGTAACATGAGCAGTGAGGAAAACAAGACAGATTGCTCTTTATCTTGGCCTGGACATACACAAGAGCAGAGGTTCATGGCTACATAGAGGGACTGAAGCACATACAGGTGTTTTGCTCCCTCTGCAGGTAGGAATACTCTGAACCATGTACTTGTACCAACAACTAGCAATCATGAAACATGAGACTTGAAGGATGGGGAAGATTTTAGCCTAAAACCTAGAGGATGGCTCTAATAAATTAGAAGTTCTTCAGCATTTTCAGCACCTGGACAGACTGAATTTTAAGCAAAGCCTAGGCTAACTGGTTGCTTATAAGAGGTTATTTTGGAGTTTGCTTCTTCAATAACATCTGAAAGTAACCAGACTTCAGTAGCTGGGGCAAAATTGTCCTGACATCATATTGGTCTGTGTCATCTCAAGCTCTTGGCTTGTTCTGAGGCTCAAAGACAAAAAGGAGGGTCTAATGACCCAAAGGGAATGTGATGCTTGACAGGGGCTGTTTATCTCATTTCTTCAATCTTGTTGACAAGTTTGGCTCATAAAAACAAATACAAAATTACTCGGGTTTATTTGAACACTAGTTTGAAATATATTCTGTCCAGTTTACAGCAGCAGAAAGCAATACATGTACAATTTCAGAGATCTGCCTCAAATTTGATGAAAAGAAACTTGGGATCTGAAAACAGGTTGTGGTGCAAGGCTACTGGAATTGCTAGTTTACTCAGTGGATAAATCTTAGTGACACTTTCATTTAAAGTTTTTGCTTGATTTTATTCAGGTGTAAAGCAGTGGGCATAAGGCCCTATCCTTGTTCATTGCAAAAACATCTACCAAACAGCTCCTACAAAGACAAACTGGAGAAAGTCAGGAAAAAAGTATGAAGAGTCCAATAAAAATAGGATTCATAAAATCAGAAACCCCAGCAATAAGCATATTGAATTGAATAGGTCAGGATGATTTTCTTAGCACTTGTAACTTCAGAGAAGTAGCTGTAGAGGTTCAGAAAGGTAAAACACAGCTTTGTGTTTTCCAATATAAACTCATAGGGATTGATAAAGGGCAGTTCTAGGCAAAGCAGAAGTGACACTGAGAATATTTCATGGAGGCCAAACCCACAACTCTATTATCTGCAAGGGGAGGCATAAGACTTCCTAAACACCCTGTCTAGAAATAACTGTAGCTGGAAACATAAGCTGATGAACAGGTTTTTTGCATTAAACCTTAAGCTATTTGAAAGAGGGTGGTATGGGAGTTAAGACTAGAAAAATTCCCCTAAGGGAAAATACTGATGGAAGTAAAGACAATGCTACAATTATTTGAAATAAGAGGAAAATACGCAGAATTCAGAAGTGGAATTCTTTTCTGAAAGGAATCTGCTCTGGGCAGGGATTGATGGAAAGGACCATAGCTGGAAGGGAAGAGGTGGCAGTGGGGTGAGCAGGGGTGAAAGAAGAGGGAAGCATCTGGACATCTGGGCAGCCTAGTAAGAAATGGTTCCAGAAGGCACTATTTTCTCTGATTTTAACTCACCCATATTGCAAGAGATTTGTATGCTGTCCGCTAGTATACTAGTCATCACCTGTTTCTAGGCATTAAGAAAATAATCTTATTTATTTTGTATTTTTAAGATCTTGCATGCACCCTTCCAAGGAGCAGAATGAGCTAGGTGACTGTTAATTCTTCTTGTGGCCTGTCATTGTAGGATCATGGGCCAATTTGAGTTGGAAAGGACCTCACAATTTCTCTAGTCCAAACCCTTGCTTAAAACACAGTCAGCTCTGAGGTTAGAGTATGTTGTTTAGGGTTTTCCCAGTTGGGTTTCCTGTTGCAAGTCAGGTCTTGAAGACCTCCAAGGATGGAGACTGTACAACCTCTTTGGGTAACCTCCTCCACTTTTTGACCATCCACATGGCATGGAAGTTTTCCCTTATATCCAATATGAGTTTCTGCTTTCAGCATGTGTGCTGTCTCTTGTCCTTCCATATGTCCTTCCAATGGTGGCTCCATATTACCATGATGACCACTTCATAGGTTCCAGGAGCCTGCAGTTAGGTGTTCCCAAGACACCACGCAAAGAAAAGGTAATACCTGCAATACCTTAGTTTCAGTATATTGCAGCTCCAAAAGACTGAAAGGTACTACAATTTATAGTATATCTTTGCTTTACCATTCTTCAGCATAGCAAGAACCTACTACGTGTAAGGAAAACACTGCAAAACAGTCAGAGATTTGATCTTGTTAAACTTTCAAAAATATGGTTGCTTCTCCAGTATTTCATGGTAATGAAATGAAAATACCACAAGAGTGAGTTATTTCTTAATTTTTTGCTACTTCCTTAATTTTCCCTTTGATGTCTCAGCGTTCAGTCAAAACCTGCTCTACAGAAGGGGAATATAGAATTAAATGAATTTCTGGAATTTTTTTTAAGTCTTTCTGTATATTTCTGAGGCTTTTATTACTATTCTAATATAATGTATTATAAGGAGACTGTAGGCTCTCCCTGGAGAAGAGAAGGCTCCAGGGACACCTTATAGCAGCCTTCCAGTACATAAAAGGGGCCTACAAGAAAGCTGGAGAGGGACTCTATCAGGGAGTATAGTGATAGTCACTACATTGCCACAAAGAGTAGTGGTTCTAAACTAACAGATGGGTAGACTTAGATTAGATATAAGGAAGAAATTCTTTACTCAGAGGATGGTGAAGCACTGGAACAGGTTTCCCAGAGAAGCTATGGATGTCCCATCCCTGTGGGGAAGCATTTAAGACCAGGTTAGATTGGACTTTGAACAACCTAGTGTAGTGGAAGGTATTCTTGTCCATGGCAAGATGGTTGGAAAATGATGATTCTTAAGGTCTCTTCCAACCCAAACCATTCTGTGATTCCATGATTATTATTACTTAATAATAATAGTAGCTAATATTGTCCATCATGAATGATCCAAAGAAGTACATGAAACAAAATCAGAACTAGTTTAATCAATTATTTTTACAAGAAAATCAGAGAGAAACTACATCTTTATTTCTAGACTTTTAGCACCTACAGAAACTTCCTAAGCTGCTAGTTAAGTTTATCAGTGCTAGTTAAGTTTATCAGTGCTATTCTTTTAAAGCAAAAGCTGAAAAATGTTAAATTTTATCAGGCATATAATTTACCATAAATTCTGTATTGAAAAAGATAAAATATCAAGCCTCAGGACATGGGAAGGTGTATAATAGTCTTTACATTAGGTTTAATTGAGATCTTGTTAAGAAAAAAAAAAAAAAAAAAGCTGAAGAAATTGTCTTGCATAATGACCTTTATCCAGAACTTCATGGACTGATAAGCTTTAAATAAATTACCTCAAAGGCAAAAATAGAAACTGAAGGCTGGGATTTGCAAAGGACTCCCTGGAGAAGAATAATCTGAAAGTTTACAAACATTAAGGCAAAGCTTCTATCTTACATAAATGTGAAGAATACTACAGCTGAAGCCAGTATAAATTACAAGATGAAAGAGGCTGTGTTCCAGGTCCCATCAGACTTTCAGAACACTTTAAATAATAATAATAATAACAAAAAAAACTCTTTTTAACAAAGGCATTTTTGCTTCTGACACTTTTTTTTATTATTATTATTTATTTATTTATTTTAATTTCCTGCATCCCATCTGTGAGACAAGGACAGAATCTAAGGCAAGGACAGAATATGGTCAGGACCTGTGAAGTTATTCATTGCCATGTAACCTATTTCACTGATGAATTTGAATGAAATTTGCTGGCAAGCAAACTGGAAAAAAATATGTCCTAAGCTGATAAATACATAAAATGAATGACCTCTCTCTGGCTTCAGAGATTAATTGACTATTTCCAACCATTTTTATGAAAGCAAAGAGGAAAAAATGATTTTTACCATAAAACAAAACAGGAAAAAATCTCTGGTGTTGAAGAAAAACAATGTCAGCTTGTCTAAAGATCAGATTTTGGGGGGTTACTTTTTATTCTCTTATTATACTGACACATAAGACAGGATACAGGCAAACACTGTCAAGATCATACTTGTGTTTAAATATTTGTAAGGTCATTAGATATTTAAAGTTCAAGGGAGTTCACTGAACAAAAGAGATTCAAGCAATAATATGACAGATCTCCATCCTTACAACAGAGTTTATATCAGTGGCTGTAGAAATATTTTAAAGATTAGTAAAGAAGCATTTAGTTACATCCTCTTCTGATTCTTTTCTAAGTCCAGGTCGATTAAGCAAAATGCTACAGTTGCAATTAATCTTTTGTTAAATCTATAGCAACGTGAAAAAAATATATGCTGCATATCAACGAATACTTTATTCATTTGCTAAATCAGCATTTTATATACATGTATAGTTGCACAAGCTCTCATTCAAGCTACACATATATATCACCTTTAACGCATGGTTCTGTTACAGCTGAAAGGAAAAAATATATTTGAGACACACTAATGTTTAATCTGCTGCCCTTTATGAAATGAGCCTCTGCTAATGTGATAAGCTACTATATTTGATTTAAATGCTATTTGGTTATTTATTTATTTGTTGTAATAATTACTTGAATATGCTTGATTGATATTTTACTGAGTAAAGAGATATAAAATTAAAAGGTTAACTCCCAGAACAAGAGTAACAATTCATCAATGTGAATAGTGCTTATAAGATACGAGAGTTTTTCCTTCTGTTGTTGTTTGTTTGATTGTTTTGTTTCTGTTGTTGTTTGTTTGTTTGTTTGTTTTAATTCTGTCTGAAATAATCCTAGCACTCTCTGATGCAATTTTGGTTGAGGTAATGGGGTTGTCAAAAGCAACTGTAATGCTTAAAATTAAATTGATTTTTGGAATAACCACATAAACCTTGTGAAGGAAATTCCAAAGGAGTTTTCAGCTGATTGCAATGGCTCATGTTGTAGTCAATAGTCCAGACCACAAATATAATGCCTGTGTGTCTGTAGAACTCAAACATGAGTAAGATTATAAAAAAAAATAAAAAAAAAAAATAGAAATCCTAGCAGAAGAGTTTAAGGATATTTTGTCCCCCCCATCAGGAATAAATGGGAAGCACGTGTATGTATTAACCTAAACTTCATCTTTGGCTGTGCTGCCATAATACACCTAACATCTCCCTGAAGTCAGTCCAGGACTCTCTGGATCTTCTGCCCTGGCACCACTCAGTTATAACAGGGCAGGTAAAACAAGCCTAGTTGAGGCGATCATGGTGGAGACACCAGGTCATGTGCAATCCTCTCTGTTTCTCCTACTCTGGTTCAACAAAATTGTCCTATACAGCTGACCTACATGAGTGTGCAAGGCCATATTCTAGACACACACTGGATTTGCTGTTGAAATTTGGAAGAGCACTACTTTGTCCTTGTGTGGTACTTGCAATGCATACACTGCTGCTCTCCCTCTGGAGTGGGACATTCAGAAGCTCTACAGTGCAACGACAAACTCTGTCCAGAAACCCTGAACAGATAGTTGAATACCACTGAATTAATTGTGCCAAGAGAATCTGTACTAAAAAAGGAAAAACGAACAAGTAGTCTTACTCCTGCTTTCAAGTCACTATTTCAATTCACAGGCAACCCTTAATGGTGGATGCAGTCTTTGCCTTCAACTCCCTCATCTCATTAGTGAACCATTCTGTGCACCTTCTCATTATTATACCAATGCTTATTATTCCAATATGGGAGAAAAAAATAACAGAAAAAAAACAAAACAAAACAAAACAACAAAAACACACACATGCTTTAGAGAAGGAAAAGAGAGAAGACAGTAGGGAAAGATTACAAATATATTTTCTTAGCTTTTTGCACTTAGTCAAAAAGATTCATAATTGAGCAATGTAACTGTAGAATAATTAAAAGGCCATTCTTCTGGAATGTCTTCAGAAGCCCCTGTTTCTGGTATCCTGCTAAAATAAAAATCAGCATGCAAAGTTGCAGAAGACTCTATTTTTATTTTCACTGTAGTGATTTCCCCCCACCACCACCATCCCAACTCATTTCTTCTTTATGCACAAAACTGGAACAAAGGAAGCACAGATCAAAATACTTCAGCTAAGAGAGAAATCATTAAAAGGATCATTGTTTTAACAACGATTACTCTCTTTCCTTCCATATTTACCTTGATTTTTCTCCAGAAGTGAGATGTCCCCAGACAAAACATAACCTAAAAAAATAAAAAAGGCTCATGTCCCATGCTGCCCATATACAATAATGCTTTTACTATTTATCTACCATTTAAAAAAAAAAAAAAGTAAATTATTTTATTGTATATTTATGTTTTAAACAGACTTCCTAGTCTCCTCAAATATCTCTTTTCTAGTTTTATGTCCTGTATGCACAGGTCACCTCACAGAAACAGCCTGTGGTCTGGCCATTTTTCAGGTCTGACCTTTTATCACAAAACCAGATTTGAGGAGTTAAATAGTCTCTTAGATTTCCAGTTTAGGTGTCTGAATAAAACCTATAAAATTAGTTTCTCAGGGTCTGAAAACTTCTTTTGGTTGAGGTAACTGGCTGAGTTTGTGTTGTCTCACATTTCCCTTGAAATTCTACAGCCTAACAGCCGAATTTTAAGGAAAGGTGTTTTGATTTTCTTTACTTTTATTTGTTTACTGCAGTTTGTAAAGAGTTTGTTTTTATTCAAAGTCAGAAATCTAAAGCAGGCTACTGAAAAATAAATGCAGATTTTTTTTTTTTTGTACTCAGATCAGCTTTGACTTTGACCTACATCTGATACATTATTAAAAGAATTTGGGTGCACATTCATAGCATTTAAAGAGCTGGAAGTTATGATATGCTTCCAGTTTATGTCCTCCATTTATGATGTTTCATTAATGTTTTTCTGTGAAATTCTAGATTCACTAATGATAATGACAAAATTTCCATGGATGTAAATGGATCTAGGGAGTCACTGCTTAGCTTTGTCTTAGAAGCTTATTGATTGTTTTTAAGCCCTTCTCTGCACAGAATCATTTCCGTTATCCTGGTTGTGTTATAAAACTCCTTAGTAGAAACACAATGCACACATGTTGCTGTCTGGAAGAATATGTCTTGGCTGTACTTAAACTACCTTCCTTAAAGTCATAGCCAAAGCCAAAGATTTCTTCTGGCAGAATAGTAATGTCCATGACAATAATTTTGCCAGCATAAGCAGCATAAGAGCATCAGTTTGAGGAGGATGCATCTTTTCTCATAAAAAAAAAAAAGCAGCACACAATATAGGCAATTTCAAGGCAACTTCATAGGCTAGGCATGGACCACTTGAAAGGCTTTTGAAATACCTGCTTTTTAAAACTAACCATTATGGAAAAATGCAATGATTTGTACATAATTAGCACAGAAAAAAATACTTTTAACTTTGATTTGTATTATTGGATCACTCAAATGCTCTTATCATGTTCTAGGACACTTCTTGGTCAGAACTTCCCACTACAGGAACTGCAAAAAACACTTACGATGTATGCAGGAGGCATAAAAATGATTAAACAAGGACTCAGATGAAAGCTAATAAGTGTCTTTCTGACCCTAAAAAGTGTCTCCCAAATATAAAGGACCACTTGAAATCAAGTGCAAAAGGGTGTTTCCTTGAAAGTGCAACAAACAGCAGTATAAAAGTTAATATCTTGTTCAATCAGAGTGGAAGATGATGTCTTGATAGTGAATGACAGATAGGTGGAAGAAAGTCCTGGAGTGTCCTGGAAGTGAAATC